>NW_028297160.1:11105333-11145333 GCF_055798465.1 Pogonomyrmex barbatus
TATTGACAGAAGGTAGATATAAAGGAGACAAAGAATGGCAACCTTATGGATGTATGATGCACCATTATACGCAAACGTAATATTATTGTTATTATTATTATTTCAGAAAGAAAGGTAAACTTTTATATAAAAGATTTATATAATTTTACAGAGACAGCAGAAGATGTATGAGATATCTAGCTTTCATGGGCCACCATAATCATTTTGTGTTTACTGGTGATGCTAGAATAAGACAATTGTACAAATCTTTTGTTTCACAATTTATGATTGATGGTAAAGTATCTGATCTCATTGAACTACCAGAAAATTCTGACTTGGGCTTCAATGATGGGCAACTTAGATTAAATGTACAGTTCTTATGGAGACCACGACTGGATGATTCTATGATAGCAGACCTTAGAGGCTGGATGGTATCATGTATACATTATATATATATTTTTTTTATACATATATATATATATATATATATATATATACATTATATACATACATTATATATATTTTATAAAAAATAAATATATACACTGAGAATTACATTATTAGGACAACAAATAATACATGCACGCACGCACGCACGCACGCGCGCACACATACACACACACATACATTATATATATATATATATATATATATATATATATATATATATATTATATCTTTAATATATAGAAAATGGATACACCTAGTGTAATTGTTGCGGGCTCTGCTGCAGCTATGATTCTTGCAAATAACAACAGTGATATGCAACTTTATTCAGAATATAGCACTGGTTTGATTCGATTAGTACAACCCATAGATTTTTTGACCAAGAAGGAAGCTCAGTTTTTGTGGCTTTTGCAAGATCCTATACTCAAAGAAAGGCTACCTGCACAATTATCAGGTTTGGACAACAAACAGATCAACTTGTGCAACAAAGCAGCCGAGAAGGTAACAAAAGGTTGACGATATGTAATTTATGACTGATGATACAAGGGAAAAGATAAATATTCTATGATCATACTGCATACAGATATTGTCCCATAGTGAGGCTCGTATATGGCATAGCAGTAAATTAGTCGGTGCAGGTATTCTTGAACAAAGCCCGGATGGTTATTTGGCGAGTCCATTATCACTTCGTCATAAAGTTCAGATACTATTAAACACATACTGCAACGATCATATGAATTTCGATGATGGCAGTTGTTGTAGTTATCCTGAGCCGGCAACTACTCTACAATTGTTAAGCTTGTTTGCGCTTGCATTATTGTAATTGAATATTTTGACTTGTTTTTATGTTAATATAACATGTCCTTTTCCCACACATTTAGAAGATAATTTTTATAATAATCTTTTATAGTATAATAATTGGAGGAGGAATATGGCTGTATAGAATGTTATGTAAGTATCGTTCCGAAGTATCTTATTCTCATGTTATCACCGAAGAAGTAGAAGATACGGAAGAAGCTGGTACTTCAGAAGTCATTCAGGTTAAGCAGCCTGAAATACAAGATTTTTATACTCTTATTACATCACTAGCTCTTTTTTCTGTTATATTAGCATACTTTTATTTATGCGATAGGTAAGTAATTGCTTCACTATATATTTCATTATATATATTTGTAATTTTGTCTACATACGGAACTTTGACTGTTCTCTGTTTTCTTATTGTAGAACTAATTTTTTCATGAAGGAGAATAAATATTACAGCGAATTTAGTTTTTGGTTACCACTCGGCTATATCTTAGCTCTTGGATTATTTTTCACTGAAGATCGCGAGAGAGGACCAAGAGTGTTAAACAGAGAACAAACGGATGAATGGAGAGGTTTAATGCAAGCAGTTGTGCTCATATATCATGTCACTGGTGCCAAAAATGTTTTACCGATCTATATGTATTTAAGATTAATAAATTCTGCCTACTTATTTCTATCTGGATATGGTCACTTTTATTATTTTTGGCAGACTGGTGACGTATCTCTCGTTAGATTTGCCAGAGTAAGTATTGGAACCGAACGACTGTATAATTCGTAAACTCAAATTATTAAAATTATATTTTAGCTTAAAGTTAAATCTAAATTGTTGTGTTTCAGGTCATGTTTAGATTAAACTTGTTGACAGTATCCTTATGCCTTTGCATGAACAGGCCATATCAATTTTATCATTTCGTACCTTTAGTATCATTTTGGTTTTTAGTGATTTATTTTCTGGCTTGGTTGCCACCCAGAATATATTCTGGTAGTTTAGCAGAATACGGACCTAGAGCTTTGCTATATTTTGCTCTAAAACTTTTGGGTCTTGTATCGATAATTACCATACTATATATGTCAGAGGTAATAAACAACTTATTGGCAAATACATTTAACAAATTGCAAAATATATAACACGGCTTATTAGCGCAGGTGTTTTTTGAAAAAGTTTTCGTCACGAGACCCTGGAAAGCATTATTCGTGACAACTGATGACGATATCCGCGAATGGTGGTCTCGTTGGAGAGTTGACAGATATAGCGTAGTCTGGGGTTTGACTTTTGGAGCCGGTCTTGTCGCTCTTCAAAGAATAGACCATATTCCAGGCACCGCTTTATCTTCTGTACTAGCATTGGTTTCTTTAATTGCATATACAACTTTTACAATTTTGTGCCACTCTGTATCAGAGTGCGAAGAAATTCATTCTTACGTCGCGTTTATTCCGGTAAACTATTTTAATTTAACTTTCTCTTATCATCTATTCATCTTTATTATGTTTATCATTTTATTTTTGCCAATTTTTTTGTTACTTTATCATTAATGTTATTTCTTGTTAGATTATAGGATATATTGCTCTTCGAAATGCGTCATTGGCATTACGGGGAAAGCATTCTGCACTTTTAGCTGGATTGGGTAGAATAAGTTTGGAGACTTTGGTCGCACAAGGACATATATGGCTGGCAGCAGATTCACACGGAGTGCTTGTGCTATTACCCAGATTTCCAGTACTGAATCTGTTGGTTACATCATTTATTTTCATCTGTGCTAGTCACGAAGTAAACACCGATTATTTTTTGCATTATTGGAAGATTAAAAATCATGATTTCTACAGCAATTATAAAAATTATTTTTTCTTATGGAGATTTTATTTTTTAGATTCATAGATTGACACACGTTTTGACACCATACGCAGTACCGAATGATTGGAAATTAGTAGCACGCAATTTGCTATTATTTATAGCTGTGTTGGTACCTATTGGCATTCATGATGGAATGTTTTAAAAATTAGAAATATCATCCTCATATAAAATCAAAGATATTAACAATATTAACATATACGCGAAAAACTTCATATCATATATAGGCCAATTAAAGAAAACATTAATTACATTAAGGTTGAATAAATAAACAGATATGTATTGTTTTTCTTATAAGTGATAAAAAAAAGAAAAATAAAGAATTATATACCATCGTAATGTGTTTCAAAGGCTATTGTAAAATAATATTTTTTTACTAGGTTTTAATGTCAGTTTGATTGAAATCGAGCTAAAAATACTTTGATTACTTATTTATATTTTTGTATTTTATTTCGAATAATTTATACATTTACAACTTTAACAAATTTACATCGACATATATACATGTATAGTATATATAAAATATATTCAAATAGATAAACCTATATGTAGATTAAGCTTCTGATTTTATTCTACAAGTAGCGCGCGCGCGCGCGCGCGCGTGTGTGTGTGTGTGTGTGTGTATTACATAAAGATTATTAAATCTAAATGCAAGGGATTTTTTCTTTCTTTAGTGATACTAAGAAAAGAAATTTCAATTTGTTACATTCTATTTGTAATTTTGTATATTTTTTTACTAATTAAAAATAATATTAACTATTAGTTTTTGCTTCATATTTTACATGACTAGTATATATATCATAACCAAGAGATATCATACTATCGTAAAATACCCTGTATTGAGTGGGAAGGAAATAAAAGTTAATGATTTGTGCTGGAGGCCAAATGATCCATTCGGCTAAATATAATCTATGTGCTTTTTTTCTAATTTCATTCATAAATTCTGTCAAATTGCTGTTCTCCAATAAAGCCAGTGTCAAAAAAAAAATACTTATACAAAGAGGCGAGCAAATCAATTGATCTAATATTACTTTTTTTAAAACTATACTAATGGTACGTCCAACCATTCTAGCATCCAAGAAATTGTACCAATAATGACAAACTATTCCAACAGACATGCCAGATATGGCCATATTCCTTGTCCTGGTAGAACACCATTTATCCCATTCACCCTAATATATAAATGAATTATTTATCAAATATCATAAAACTTGATGAAATATTAAAAATTTGATTTGTAAACCTTTATTATCTCGTAATGTTGCTCTAAAATATCTCCTACAGCAGAAAGAGAGACCGATATCCCTATATTTGTATACACCAAGTTTCTAGGTGAGAATAAGCGTTCCTTCAGATGATTTATTCTACCAAAAGCCAGCCCTATTCCTCTCGTGATATTCATTGCCTAAAATAAAAAATGTGTTTATAATTATTACAACAGCTACTTCACTTAATTTCGTTTTCAAAATATTGAAAGTTTTTAAAAATATACACTAAATAAATCTCAAAATATTATCATTTATTTCTAACAATTGGACTACTACATACAAAATACGAATTTAATGCATAATTAATGTGACTGCTACACATTAATCAGTTTATATCATACCATAATTACATCATCCCGGCAAAATAAAATAAAACGAATTAAGATTATTCGATTTGCGCAAGATACGTAACAAGCTAATCACATGTAAATGGTAACGAATGAGCTGACATTTATTGCGTAGGAATCATTTCACAAACATATTAAAATCATTCGCACTCGTATCAATAAAAAGATAAATAAACATTCCACGAAATTAGGTTACGGGATAAGGGATTGGAATCGTGATATAATATTCTATTTTCGAATGGATTTATTTGCGTTGCTTGCACTTCAATACACTTTTTTGTACTTGAGTTTCTCATTCTTTCTTTCTCTGTCTCTCCCGCGAATAGATCTATCTCGCTTAAGGATGGACTTTCACCAACTTCCGGTTAAATCGGCCCATTATTCGATTGGAATTAACCAATTCATTGCAATTTGTCCACAAATTTAATAACAAATGCAATTGATCAATTCCAATGGAACAACCGGTCGATTAACTTAACCGGAGATTGGTGAAAGTTAGCCCGAAGGATAATATTACGAGAGATTTACAATAAAATCTCATAATATGGTGAAGTAAATTGTAGGACTTTCTCACACTGAACGCGACAAGCGATGAGCGATATCCAATGAGAGCTTTGCGTTTGAAAAAGCAAAGCTCTCATTGGAGATCACCAATTGCGGACATTCCGCTATTTTTCGATACTCAGCCGTTCCGCCGAATCCATTATAAAATAAAGTTCGCGATTGGTCAGATTTTCGATACGCGTGATCCGCGATACGTGCGATACGCTCCATGGGACTGCACCCTCCACTCGACTGTGGATACTTTCCATTTAGTGACACAACTCGACACAAGTATTTTATCCTTATTAATTATTGAAAGCCAAAAAAGATAGAACGATACTTGTGTTGACTTGTATCACTAAATGGAAAGCACTCTGTGATTAGTTAATTTACGGCTTACGGCTTACTGCAGCCATATCCCCATTGCAGACGACCCTTTACATTTGTCGTACGACAAATTTTTTAAGCGTTGATTGGTTACGGCGATAGCAGTAGTGGATGAGTCGTAAACCGTAATAGAAATTGATCAATCACAGTCGAGTATGAGGCGAATAATCACCTGTGATTGATCAATTTCTTATTTCATAAATATTTATTATCGCTACTGCTACTGTCCACGCTTGTAGACCACGCTTGATATTACCCTTAGGGTTATCAGCGTTGATCTTATTAAGTTGTCAGCATTGATCGGCATCAGTTACATCAGCTGACTGAATAGCAACGATTAGTGGCGTTGTTTCGCGTGATTTCGCGCCAACAGGATAAAAAGGCGGGTTTTTGCAGAGTAGTGTACTTTTGGAGGCAATAAATAATAATCTCTATCTGTACGCGTTTTTGCGCTCGATATATGCAGAAAGCAATGTCGCAACCATTAGTAACGGCATACTTTAGTACGCGCAAACGACCAGCGTGTGACGATTTACGTGGCAAGTCCAAGGTTTTACTCCTGGAGCAAGATAACCAAGCGCAAACAAGTGTCGAAAACTTGCAGCGATCCGGGTCGGAGAAAGGTTTAGGAACCGAAGAAAGTCCGAAAGTCGTATTGAGAAGTGCTGTTACGAGTTCAAAGGAAGGCGTTCGAGTCAACAAAGCGGTTCGCAATATTCAGTTTGATTCTTCGAAAGCGAGTCCTGACAAAACGAGCAGACCTAAACCGCGAACCACTCGCTCTCGCACATTGCCCTCCACAGATGGAAATCAGGCGGATATCAGAGATAGCTTTTTGAAGATGGAGAGTGATCTGGAAACCAAGAAAGTTCTCTTCGAGAAGAAAGGTACGCTTAGTCCAAAGAAGAAAGCACAGGCATCAAAAAATGCTTCTACTGTTTCAAAAGACAACATGAAAGAAACTCAAAAGGAACAATTTGCTGGTAGCTCTCTTACTCCATCATCATCAAAAAAGCTTTCAACGATGGAAAGACTCGTAAGAAATGAAAATTTAAGTTTGACTGAGATCAAAAACAGGATTAATAAATCCTCTAGATTGGCAGAGCTGAAAGCTATAACGCAACGAATTGCAAATTGCGATCAGGCATTGAAACAATTGCATAAGCAAAATGACATTAAGAAACCTCAAATGCAAAAATTTGATAAGATAGAACTTGAAATTCCCATGAGGTAAAAATTTTGTTACAATCTTGTTACAATTCAATAGTCAAATATATTCTAATTTATCTAACATTATTTTTCTTTTTCTCAAAGCCCACAGAAGGCATATAAATCTCCAGCTAAAGGATTGCTGACTCCAACCAAAGACAGAGATCTATCAAAAGTTAGTCCTCAGAGGCAAATTTTGTTTGAACCTAAAGAAACAACACCAAGTCCAGGGAAATCTAGTCCTGTTAAGGCATATCAAAAGTATTTGTCACTGGCTGAAAGCGAGATACCTGGATTAGCATTGCCATACAGCTATAGATTCCTAGCTGAAATATTTAGATGTGTTGATACGGTATCATCTATGTTAACCTTTTAATATTTTTATTTTTAAAACTTTGCAGATTCTTACTTTCTATATATTATGTTAATGTAGTTTAAACTCATATTTACGATAAAAAATTCAACGTTTGTGATCTTGCCTTTAGGTTTCAGCGATGCTTTTTAATAGAAAAGAATTGATAACATTCACTAAACTGAAACCTGCCATTCAGGAAATGCTGCGACGTAATTTCACACAGGAGCACCTAGCTCAAATAAAAACTATTTATCCTGATGCGTATACTTATCATCAAGAGAAACATCGAAATTTTGGTTCGATGTCCAAGCATGAAAAGTACGAATTAGTTCTAACACCTGTAGTTGAAAAAGTTAGTGACAGAGATATGTCTGATGAGGACAATGTATTGAAAATTGCGTCCGAAAGTAGTATGAATCCTACAATATTGTTAGGAAGAAGGAAGAAATTTTATAATGTTTTATTAGGTATATATCATGTTTATCTCTCTCTCAAATCAATTTATCTATGTAATTATATATAAATCTTTAAATCATATTATTTTTTTATAGAAAGAGTCAAGGATGAGCATGAGAAATTTTTATTAAGCTTTGAAACTCCAAGACTAATGAACATACCAAGAGAGAAAATAGTACGCTGGCATCCTGAATTTGATGTGGAGTCTTGCAAGGAAATTGAGCAGGCTGTGTTACCGCAGCCACCTTATGTTGAAAAACCAATTGCTAAAGATATTCTTGGTAAGAAGTACAGCATTATCAGTAATAAAAATCTTGCATAGAACAAATTTATTTTTTGCATTATTACAAACGATTAATTATTATTATTTATATGTGTGATATTAGAAAATTCAAGTATTATAATATTCAAAATGTAAAGTATATTATTCTATTACATTATACGTATATATATATATATATATATACTCAATGACGTAATTAACACGGTCCTAATCTTGATGACAACTTTAATTAAAGTGGGCCAAAATATTGCACAAAAAACTAAATAACAATGCGTTTGCGTAATTGCGAAACTCGGTTTTTATTCAGTTGTTGCAGAACTTTATTGATTAATCAGCATATAATCAGTATAATCAGCAATCAGTATAAAAGTATTGCTTACATGTAATACTTACCAGTTACATTATACATTCTCACATTATGCGTTACTCAAGTCGACCCTTAATCAACAAATTAATTCTAGAGAATGGTTTTAAAGTACCACTTCAAAGAAATCAAATTGTTAGTAGAATATGTAGGTTTCTCCTTTTTTGCTGATTCAGATAAAAAAGTACAGTTGTAAGATACAATTATAATATCAACATCTTTTTTTTTTGTTTATTTGTTTTTACAGATAAAGCTAAATCTTTATTTAATGGTGGTACACGTATGGAAAAAGCATTGCAGAGACTAGCTGAAGCAAATCTAACTTCAAAATCCAAATCTCCATTTTCTACAAAAGATTCCATGACTCAAATCGTGGAAAATGGAATTCCAAAAGTTAATATTGCTATTGTAGATACTTCACCAAGTACGCCATCCATACAAACTGATCATCTCGCTACACTGTTTAAAGGCATCCCCAAAGCTCTACTCGAGAAGGTACGGATAATTGCTTTATTTGTTCTTATTAAGTCTTACATCACGCACGCGCGCGCGCACCACACACACACACACACACACACACGCGCGCGCGCGCGCGCGCACGCACGCACGCACGCACGCACGCACGCACGCACGCACGCACGCACGCACGCACGCACACACACACTTCATTTCTTTTTTCTAAAATATATTAATTATAGGTTCGTGCTAAACAAGCGGCCAAAGCGTTAGAAGCAATGACGAGAACACCAAATGCAGATAAAGAGGCTGCATTATATTCCAGACTTCCTGAGTTAGCGAAGCTTCTTCGCAATATTTTTGTGGCGGAAAAGAAAGGCGTTTTACCAATGGAAGCAATAATACAAAAACTGGATAATTCTTTTAGAGTGAAGCTAACGTTGCAAGAAATAGAGGATCATATACGACAATTGTGCAAACTATTACCTATGTGGGTCAGTATACATAATGTACGGAAGGTGGATTATCTGAAATTAGATAAAGATGTTGAACTTACCAAAGTGATTAAACGATTAGAAATTTTAGCCGATGATAAAGTTAAGATAGCATCCTAATTTTTACAGTTTGATAAATTATATATTGAATATCTATATTTCTATCTAATAGTAAAACTATTATGCTATTTAGATTAAAAACGCTTTTGCATATTTACATCTATATCGTTATTGAAAGATGATCAAATAATGCATCTTATATATAATTTATGACATTACCATTTGTCCTTCACAAGGCATTTTTGGCAAATTGAAATTATAAAACATGAAAAAGAAATATATGCAATATCTTACATTTACTCTCCTGATTTTATATTACAAATTATGATTATCTTATTTCGTTATATTTAAAGAATTTTGTTTACTAAAATGTAATGATATTATTAATCTGAGTAATATAAAAATATGAAGCTATTTTTACAAAAATATCAATGTAAATATAAATTTCCACAATCAAAGTTGAATTATATAAGAAGTTTATTAAATTTCTTAAGTAGAAATATGTGATGCATGCATTTTCTTGATATATTAATTAAATAAAGATATAAAAAAATACAACTGTACATCATGTGAATATATATATATATATATAAATTTATGTACCCTTCCCGTTCTAATAATTTGCTGGGTCCTACAGAAGCCATGACTTATTGGCCTGATGATTCGTAGGATCGATAAGAATAATAATGATAAGTACACCAGATTCTTTCGTTTCGTGCAAAAACGCATCGAATGAGCTAATTTTATTGAAATTGGAAGTGAAGTCCCTAAACTTAACATTTACCTAAATTAATATATTTTTGCAAGGGGAATAAAAAAAGTTATTGTCTATTAGTGGTAAAATAGATTTGTTTTGTATCAATAATAAGCATTATAGAAATTCTATATTATCGATATAATTGCATGTAGTGACATCTTACACACGATATTCTTGTGTGTAATCTGTGGAGTTACCTAATCAAAAGTTTCCTAACCTCTTGGTTGGAGTTCTGCACGTCGTATTTGCGTACTGTAGTCTATATTAATATTTAATTGTGATATCATATGTAATTTTTTTAATCGCACTATTAAAATAAATTTCTTATATCATGTTTCTAACGAATATACTATTAAAAAAAGCAAAGAGCAAGTAAGTAAAGTTAAAACTGAACAAAATTTGAGGTTAGGATTTATAGTAACGGTAGAGTATAAGTAATAATTTAACACATAATTTAGTCATAAAGCAAAATGTCAATTTATAGTACGAATAATTTGAAATACGTGTGAAAATTTGCGCAACTTGTTATAAAAAAGTTAAATTAAAAGTTTAATTTATGAAATATCAATGGAAGGTAAAAACTTGATCAAAATCCATTAAAAGATATATCTGTGCTTTTGTTTATCATTATAGAAATGTCTTGGTTTTGGCAGAAAGTGTCATAAGTGGTCACAGGTTGGTACGTATTAGAGAAAGGTTGGCTGACAAGTTGGAATTTATATATTTCGATCCTTATAGTAAGTAACTATATTTTTAATTCATTTGTTTTTTATTTCATATAATCAATATATATGGTATTTTAATAAATAGAAGATATATGGAATATACATTATGAAATATTATTTAGTCTAATACTATGACTTTTCTTTACAGTTCAACAGAATGCACTTTATAAAGAAAAGAAAAAATTACATAACTTGTAATTTATAAATATTACATTAAACAAAACTTGTTTAAAAATTTTCTGTCAGAGAGAAAAACATGGAAAAGAATATCTCAAGTACATTCAGATAATAGAATTTTTATTTATCATAAAACATAATGTATTTAGTCTTTTATGTATATTAACAACGTACATATTTATCTAATTTTTTATTTTATAAGTCTAAATTTAATGTGTTGTAGAAATACAATAAAAATAATAAAAGAAAAAGAGATACTGATAATATAAAATAAATAAGTGTAGATAATAAAAAAATTACATGATAAAAATTTCTTGTCTGACTTTATTATACAAAACTATTGTAATCATATCTTTCATGTTTCTTTTTATTTATAGATTTATTTTAAACTCAATTATTGACTATTATTCTAAACAAAACGATTCATCACTTGATAATGTACACAACCTATATGATTTCAGAAAAAAATTAATTTTACTTTACATATCATTTTTAAGAGTTTATTAAATAAAGCATACAATGAGCAAATAACTTGTCTAAGTTTCATGTCGGTAATGTCGAAGAGACAGAAGGCGAAAGAAAGGCGAACGGAGAATCGGCAAGAGACCAGCCAAGAGTCTCGACATTGAGATTAGGGGTAGATTTCCTTTGATCCTTAACAAGGAACACAAAGTTGTATTATTTCCACCTGGATTTCAAACGGTTCAGAATCCGTCAGGCGTGAAACACGATCCGGTCTCTCTCTCTCTCTCTCTCTCTCTCTCTCTCTCTCTCTCTCTCTCGTTCATCTCGCGTCCGCTTAGACTTCTCGTCCTGGTGCTAGAGACTTCTCTCACCACTTCTCTACCTCTTATTCTCTGTCCTTCTCTCTTGTCCTTCACTCGTTTTTGATTGCGGTGCGGGAGCACAGTTTACACACTGATGTTACAAATTCAATTTCTTCCTGGCCCAGACCATTGTCCAGAGAAAAGGGGAAACCGCAGAAGGGGTTATATCCCGGAGAAAGAGAATCGTCTCTCTATCTTTCGCGATTGTGCGCGTGACAGCTCGTGAGATTCGAAATCTTCCCCGCTTTTTTCTGTCTCTCTCCTTTCCTCCCTTTTCGAAGAAAAGACTTCCCGACTTCCTCCTGGATGTGCACGCACGCACGCAGGCACACACGCAAGCCTGTGTAATCGTGAGATGCGCATTTTTGATCACGCGACGAAATGAGGACACGAATTTTTCAGCACGTTTTCATAGCCAATTCCGAATTTTATGTCGTATAATCTTCAGTAAATTTTAAACTTGTGATATTATGTGAAAGAACATCATATTATCGATACGATATATCTTCAAATGTCTAAAAAAGATTCAATAAAATGTTTAGAAGAAAATTATTTTAGCTATATAAGTTTTATGTACATAAAAGCACAAGTTTATTTATTGTTAGTCATTCATTGGTGACTGACGATTCGATGCAGTCTTTTTGATGTTTAGCTCGTTATATTATATAAAAATCTCATTCTGTAAATGGAACAGTTCTACAGTTCATAATTCTAAAAGAAAAAGAAAAAGTCTACAAAGAGGAAAAAACGCTAGCGGAAAATCGGTAGAGAGTTATGGGGGGGGGGAGAGAGAGAGAGAGAGAGAGAGAGAGAGAGAGAGAGAGAGAGAGAGAGAGAGAGAGAGAGAGAGAGAGAGAGAGAGGTGTAAACAGATGCGAAGCGAGCTGGTATTCCGCGTGCGTTTCAACATTGCCAGCGTTGCCTCGTGTTCGAGGGCGTTTTTCGTATCCGCGCGAGTTACTCTCCGTACTTGTTAATAGTGTGCGCGAGCCCGCTAAAGTGGTCTCGCTGCTAATTAACTTCGTTATTTTTTACAACTCTGCCGCGCATTTCCATCCGTCATTGCCTTCTCCTCCTCCCGCAAGCCACCGTTCTTTTCTCTGGCGTTTCTCGCGGCATTTATCCGCGATGGGATTCAATATTTTCCGCGAGCGCGGCGGCTTCAGTTTTATTTATCCACCGGTTTTATATCACGACGAAGAAAGAATCGCGTATATTCATAAAACTCGACAATAAAAAAAAAGGTTATAGCGCTTGCTCAAGTATACATAAAGTATAAGGGAAATTAAACTTTTTGTCACTCACACGCGCAAACATATACCGATTTCTCAAAATCAAATTTAATCTTTTATAGATAACTTTTATAGAACAACAATTGGATAACAATAAAAACGAATATTTCAACATTGTTCGATGCAAATAATGCCGCAAGATCTTATTTGCTTGTATTTTTATCGAAATCTAAATTATCTAATTAAAATCTAAATCTTAAATTATTTATTAAAAAGGTAATGAGATATCACAGCTCAATTCGATTTGTACTACCGCGATCATCGTTTGTTCGCGAATGCATCGATCGACGTCGTAGGGCGAGATACCGATGAGAGCCGATATATAACTCTGAAACCTTAATATCGCCGTATCGAATCTGCGAGATCGTTGCGGTGATGTAAGATAGAGAGATGGCAATGGTATAGAGGTATCTCTCTGCAGACGTGGCGGCAGCGGCGGCGGCAGCGGCGGCGGCGGCACCGACACCGGCACCGACACCGGCACCCTTCTTTTCTCCGCCACGAAAAGGCACTTGAAATAAATTGAAAATGGCTGGTATCGCTCTGGCCCCCGGACAAGTGATACCTACATCATCTACACGCACACCAACCACTCCCTTTTACCACCTTTCACCCTCTACCCCCGCCCGGCATCCTTTCATGAATTCGAAACGCGACGTTCGAGTCGGATCGGAATCCGGTCGAATCACTTCAATTAATTCAATCGGGAACGGAAGAAAGGGAGGAAGAGCAAAAAGAAAATAAATAGTATATGTTATGTCTCGAAAAAGTTTACATGTAAAAACATCGAAGCCTGTAATCGCGCAGTAAGTAACGCGAATCTTGCGACTTGTCATGAAAAATGTATAGTCTAGTACTTGTCTGATATTTGTCACGTTACAAGCATCAAAAGGGCATAATGCAATTGATGTTACAAATACATATGTAATTCTAAATCCAAAACATATTCATGTATCATGTATCTTGTATTTCTCGATAAAAAATAATTACATGTATACATTGAAAGATCACATTAAAAATGTTTATATTTTTTATTTTGGAAAGACAAAAGTCACATTATTTTTAATATCTCCCGTGTCTCGTTTCGTATTCTTTCGTCTCTTAGTTTTTATATTGAAATTGTTATTCGTTTATATTATAAATTTATGTAGACTTATTTCAAAAAAGTCAAAATTTTCTCATTTTCATCGAGGAAGGAAATAATGTCGCGATGCAGTGAGTTTTCAATTTTAGAATCGTTCTCGCGCGGTTTTCCGCGCGTGTAGCGCAGAAGCGCGTAAACGAGGGCGCGGTACATGTATAATACACATCTACGTAATATCGCATCTACGCATACATCTACGTAATCTCGCATACATGCGGCACACACGTAGCGGTAAGCCAAGGCACACACGAGCGCGACAAGGTATTGAATCGACGAGTATCATGCAGCTGACAGCTAGAGCTAATTGAATCTTGACTCTATCTATCTGTCGACCCGAGGCTGAGACTCGCCACTGCTACCGCTACCACCGCCGCGTCGTCACGAATTGCATTTCCTGTACGACGATACCGTTCATCCATCTTCGTTTCCCAAGAATTCTATCTACCTCGCGCTTCCTCGCGCTTCCTCGCGCTTGCTTGCTCACTTGCTCGCTTGCTCGCTCGCTCGCTCGCTCGCTCCCT
The DNA here is from genome assembly GCF_055798465.1 of Pogonomyrmex barbatus. Lineage (NCBI taxonomy): Eukaryota > Metazoa > Arthropoda > Insecta > Hymenoptera > Formicidae > Pogonomyrmex > Pogonomyrmex barbatus. The sequence goes on from NW_028297160.1 coordinate 11,120,078, forward strand.
TCCTTCCTTCCTTCCTTCCTTCCTTCCTTCCTTCCTTCCTTCCTTCCTTCCTTCCTTCCTTCCTTCCTTCCTTCCTTCCTTCCTTCCTTCCTTCCTTCCTTCCTTCCTTCCTTCCTTCCTTCCTTCCTTCCTTCCTTCCTTCCTTCCTTCCTTCCTTCCTTCCTTCCTTCCTTCCTTCCTTCCTTCCTTCCTTCCTTCCTTCCTTCCTTCCTTCCTTCCTTCCTTCCTTCCTTCCTTCCTTCCTTCCTTCCTTCCTTCCTTCCTTCCTTCCTTCCTTCCTTCCTTCCTTCCTTCCTTCCTTCCTTCCTTCCTTCCTTCCTTCCTTCCTTCCTTCCTTCCTTCCTTCCTTCCTTCCTTCCTTCCTTCCTTCCTTCCTTCCTTCCTTCCTTCCTTCCTTCCTTCCTTCCTTCCTTCCTTCCTTCCTTCCTTCCTTCCTTCCTTCCTTCCTTCCTTCCTTCCTTCCTTCCTTCCTTCCTTCCTTCCTTCCTTCCTTCCTTCCTTCCTTCCTTCCTTCCTTCCTTCCTTCCTTCCTTCCTTCCTTCCTTCCTTCCTTCCTTCCTTCCTTCCTTCCTTCCTTCCTTCCTTCCTTCCTTCCTTCCTTCCTTCCTTCCTTCCTTCCTTCCTTCCTTCCTTCCTTCCTTCCTTCCTTCCTTCCTTCCTTCCTTCCTTCCTTCCTTCCTTCCTTCCTTCCTTCCTTCCTTCCTTCCTTCCTTCCTTCCTTCCTTCCTTCCTTCCTTCCTTCCTTCCTTCCTTCCTTCCTTCCTTCCTTCCTTCCTTCCTTCCTTCCTTCCTTCCTTCCTTCCTTCCTTCCTTCCTTCCTTCCTTCCTTCCTTCCTTCCTTCCTTCCTTCCTTCCTTCCTTCCTTCCTTCCTTCCTTCCTTCCTTCCTTCCTTCCTTCCTTCCTTCCTTCCTTCCTTCCTTCCTTCCTTCCTTCCTTCCTTCCTTCCTTCCTTCCTTCCTTCCTTCCTTCCTTCCTTTCTTCCTTCCTTAATTCATTCATTTTTTTGTTTTTTTCTTTTTTCCCTTCTTTTTTTCTTCTTTCTTTTTTTTTCTCTTCCTTCTTTTCCTCTTTTCTTCCTTTTTCTTTTCTTCCTTTCCTTTTCTTTTTTCTTTTATCACTTTCCTATTTATTACTTATCCCCTTTAATTTACTTTATTTTACATCAGGAAAATAAATGCAAAATTAATAAATCTCTCACTTCTACGTTTTGTGTTAAAAATTTTGTTTACAAATAATGACAAATAATCAGAGTATATGTATAAAATTCTTTACATTTTTTTATATACTATCTCTTATTTATTTTAAGTTTGAGAATTTTTTCGTAGTTTGATAGCAGATTTTTTTAACAAATATACATATGTAATATCTTGTGATAATTAGAAATCCATCAATGAATTCAGAATATTTTGTACTATTTTGTACTTCAGAATATTTTGTACACCACCACTTTTTTATGAAAGAAAAAACAGTTATTCGTAAGTATTAAACATACAGGCCATTAAAGTCATGCTTGTAGTGTTATGCTTGTTAGTGGTATCATCCGAACAACATTGTAAATGACTGACGTGTATTTTGGTAGAATTTAGCGCGCGGCGCCGCAAAATCTTTCACAAGGGATTACAAAATGCGTGAAGGAGTATGCGGTTTTGGCCGAGATGAATGAGTACACCTTCGTGCAACATTCACGTCTGTATTCGTCGGTGTGACATGTCCGCATTCGTGCACGCGCATACATACGTGCGTTAAAGAAATACGGATGCGAATGATGAGAGGATGGAAAGAAAGAAAGAGAGAAGTCGCTCAAGAAAGAGTATATATCTGTGTATGCGGATATATACCTGCGCGCGCGCGCGCACGAAAGAGACAGAAAGAGAGAGAGAGAGAATCCAATATAACTGCACACACGTTTATAGGGTCGATGAGAATATATTGGAGCGGATATTGAAATACTTGTTGGTAGTTTGAGTTGAAGGCGAGAAATGCCTTTCTCGATGCCATCTTGATTGCGCAATCGAGGCACCGCTGCGGTCCCCGCTACAGAATTTGACGATAAAGATCGCACTCGAATTATGGGAGGCCGCGGAGGCTGTTCTCTCCTCCTCTGTAAACGATAATGGCTGAACTACCTATTTCATGAATTCGTCCAGAAAATCTTGGCAATCTTAAAACGTCGTTGTACGATGTTTTTGGAATTGTAAGGAAAAAAGAAAATTAACAAGAAAAAAATAATTTCAATTTTTCAAAAATTAAAAAAAATCAGTTTTCATAATGATAAAATTCAATAGTTTATGCCACTTGTAACTTTAAGAAATCCCATACGTTCTTGATATCGTCTTGGAACGGACGATAATCTCGTTGTTAAAATTGTTAATTGCTGGAAGGAGAAAAGGGGAGACAAAGAAAGTACAATCGCGTAAAGAGATCGATAACGGACGGGAGTACAATGATCTCGCAGATAAATATCCATGAGTACGTCGATTATATGCTATATCAAGAGATCAAACGAGCGCTTAAGATATGAAATAATCTAGTGAAGCGCGATGCGCGATCCCGGACGGCCCACCTGGGCACACATTAAAAACCGGGGGCTGATGAAACCCCTTCTCTTTTTCACTCTCTCTTTGTTATTCGACAATCGGTATACACACATGCACATGACATATTAGTATAATATCGCGGCGCATCATCGTTAAAAAGTTTTATCTCTTCTATTTAACTACGAATTTAATTGGTCGACCGATGCAGCCTGAAACGGAAAAGCGAATACGACTGGTTCATGTGTGAAAAGAATTCCTTTTCATATATATCTACGATTAATCTTTCCGTGCACTCGACCAATCTGCAAAACGTGCTGCTTCTCCGAAAAGAATGAGTTTAGATCGGACCAGACGATTATTTTTGCTGTAAGCAATTCTTGTTTTTTTTTCTTTTTTTTCAAATTATTTCATTGACTTTTGAAAATTCAATATTTTCGACAATTTAAAATTAATTAACAAATTTTACACACACACACACACACACACACACACACACACACACACACACACACACACAATTCTAAGAAATATTATTATTTTTTTAAAATTTTCTGAATATAATCGACTACTATATTTTTTTAAAAATGTTTTAACATTTTATTTTTCTTTATATGATGTTTGAAAGATTAAATAGTTGTTTTAACTACGTCAGGAAAGATCGAAACAAGTAGGAGAGAAGAAAATGAAATATTCTTTGATTTGGGATATTGTCATCCTTCTCGCGCGACTTTGCAAACAATAACGTGAGGACAATGATTACTTTAAAATTACATCAAAATTGACAAGCATAGTTAAGTATAGTCGAATAATACTTGTATAAAAGGTCGCGCCCATCCTTTCCATAGCCTTTTACAAAAATATTTTCTAAATGAATGCGATCTTGGAACCTTTTTATCGATCGAATCCGATTAGTCTTGCAAGAAAATACAGATCACGCAAAGCCACACTTGAGGCAATCCCGAAGAAGAATCTTGTACGCGCGCTTAATTCGATCCTACTTTTTCGAGGTTGAGCTCTGTCTGAAAGAGTTCGTTCCCGCGCCTTATGTGATGGTTTGTTGGTTTGTAAGTTCATATCGATGATCCTATCAAAGGAGTCGGTTATACTAATTCAATCTTACAGAGTCAGGTATATGTCGTATTTAGTTTTACAATCTATTAAAAAGAAAGTGAAATTGAAATGTATGTAGCGCAATTATGACAACAAACATCTTTGAATTCTACAAGTAACAAAAAATTTAAAAAATTAGAAAATTCTGTCAAAGAATTAATCTCACAACATGCTGCCATAGACATCCCATCGATCCCATAGTTGCTGCGTACAAATAAATTATACAATTTGTCTACAACTACAGAGTTTGAGCCGTCAATAATAACAGTCAACTTCGGAAACGTAACGCTCAATCGCGCACGAGGTATTACTTGGAAGCGGTGTATTAACGTTATTCCCAATCGCGAGATTGCGTTTTTCGAATGTATAAGATTGACATGATGCCAGGCATCTTTTGTGCCCTTTATGCCCGTTTCTTCTCTGTTGGTATCCTTTCTCTGTCAATCAGCGAAGATCACAATGGTAGACACGACACATTGTGTAATTCAGAGTGAATGTGAGGCCTTCCGGATAATTATTACGCGACCGCGGCCAGTTCTTGTATGTGTTTTATATACATGTACACATGTACACACACACACGCGCGCGCGCGCGCGCGTGCGCACGTACGTCGCGTACGAAATAAACCTTATCCACGCACACGCGCGGCGAGCCACAGAGAGGAGAAGGACGGTGCCCGTGTCCGACAATGGGAGAGGGGGGGGGGGGGGTCAGTGTGTCGTGTGTGCCACCGCATTCGGAAACCGCGCGATATCTCGTTACACCGTAATCGGGGTATAATCGATCGCAAAGTTTGTAGCGCAAGGCAAATTGATGGGCGTGGTGAGAACGACGACCGGGTGGAAACTCGAGAGCTTGAAAGACAACGGTAGTCGCAGCCGCGGAGAACAACGACCGCCTCGAGGAAATCCGAGATTTTTCTTCCTTTCTCGTCGGAGTTTTTCTCTTCCCTCACCTCTTCTTTATTTCTCTCTTTTTCTCTGCTCCGCGATGCACATAGTTTCATTCGGGATCGAGGTTGCGTTTGCCTTTAACTGTCGAGTAAGAATCTGTCGAATAAGAATCTTGGTATCTAATAACGAGGATAACGATACTTTTATTCGTTTCTTATCGAACGCCACATACGATATATCGGCACACACGATATCGATATTTGTGAAAAGAACATAAGACACGGAATGTAATACACTTGTCCGATGTTCCTTCGATTTTGCTTCGAATTTGTTGGGTTTTCTGGTTTAAGAAAAAAAAATCTCGATACAGCAGCTCGTATCATTATTTTTTCAATTTGCAGAAATACTTGTATACTTTAAAAGACATAATCGCGCACGTGTGCGCTATCGTAATAAGATACGTTGATATATATTTTTTAAAATGGACTAAACATTTAAGATATACGATCGTTTTGGACGGAAACTTTTTATAGAGATGACAGAGTACAATTCGTACGAATACAAAAGAATGGAAGGCATTGTAGAGACTATTAATGGACAAAGTTCGGGATACTTTTTTTCAGATATTAAGAGAAATGTGCGAAATTGAGATATAAATGAATATATCTTGAATATATCTAATATGATGACATTTTGATTTTCTTTGTAAAAATAAGTACAATATATAGTACTTGCTGGATATATATGTATCAAAATTTCATAACACTTAAAATAGAATTGTTTGCAACAAATTAATTGAACGTCAAAAAGCAAAAAATTAATATCCATCTATTATTAAAATTGGACATTGCACAGCTACATCGCTAACGAGAAATTGTTAATATCTCAAACTTCTGCATGTTTATCTTTCTCAATATTATCGCTATTATTTTTTATAGAAGGCTAAGCGATATATCTGAAGTAAAGGAAAGCATCGATGCTAATAATAAATATATCAAAGGAAAGATTCCGATAAATCGCGATTATTTGCATAGGATTTCTACAAGACGCACTTTCATGTCCATTATTACTTAAGAATGCCTTTGAATCTGAACGAATGATATCTATAATCTAAAGCAGACAAGAAACTCTTTGAAAACGTTTCATTCGCGTGATTATAATTTGATTCTCTTTCATATATCGTACATATCAAGACATCATACGTATTCAATATACATAGACATTAAATATGTAGACTTGAGCAACCGACGTATAAAAATCTCTCTGGTTATCTCTCTCTCTCTCGTCTCTAATAAACGCGATGTGACACGTCGGATGGGAATGATTCTAATAAATGGAGTTGTACTGTTTCCTACCAACCGCGCCGTTGGTTTCCTCCCTTACTCTCTGACTCTTTTTCTCTTCCTCTCTTCCTTTCTCGCTGTTCCTCGCTGTTCCTCGCTGTCCTCCCATCGCGCGTATTCCTCTCTTTTCACCGTATCTCTTTCCTTCTCGCAACAAGAGCGGTCCTCGATCATCCTCCATCTCTCGTCAATGCGCCCCGGGGACTTCCGCGATTTCTGAATAGAAATCTCCATGGCGGCTGACAATGCCGCGGTACGTGGACAATTGCATAGTCTAATGGATCCGCCTCACATCACCGTAACTTATACGTACGTGTCGTTCGTGAAAAGTGAATATCGACAACGTCCATTCTACGTGTCTCTTCCTACGGTCCGCGGCTAAAATGAGAGATCGACGTTCTCTATTTTACGTGTCTTCCCGTACATGTCATCAGGCTCCACCACGTCCCTCCCTTTCTTCTTCCTTCTTGCTTCCTATAATTCGCGTGACGTTTAACATCCCCTTTATACCGTGTGTACACCTGCCACCGGAGAAAAAACTGACGTAATAGCGCCAGCGACAAGTCGGAAACTACCACTGCTTGCTGGATTGCTCAGATGAATGATCTGCTTTTTCTCATAAAAGATAAGAGACGATCTCTTAATTTTATGACAAAACGACAGATACGAAAAAAATTTTTCAAATTTAACTTATTCCCGTTTCTCTCAATTAATCTTCGACATTTGGAAACTTACGAGAAAATGTGTGAAAAAAAACCCCCCCCCCTTCTCTCTCACCCTCCCTGTCTTTCGTTCGCACAATGCATTGAACGCACAATCCTTGCATAGAGTTAATTCCAAAATGTAAGATTTCGAAACTCACACAGCGTATGACTGAACTTTAAATACTTGTATGATCTAAATAAGCCTTATTAGGTTTTGATAACTTATAGCCCGTAGCCAATCGCGTGGATGATTCGCGTAGCCGTGTGAAAAAAAGAATTTAAAAGAAACTGTTCGTTACTTCGAACTTTGTTGTCTCTTATATGGGCAGCTTCGTGCCACATTCATCGCTTGTCGCTTCTACCACAAAAGGCTGCAAATCTCTCAACATTTCGCGTTCTCGCATACTTTTGACCCGCGAGCGCGTTTACTCGCGAACGCGTTATATTCGAGGAAGAAGGAAGAATATACGGCGGAGAAGAGTAGCAGAGAAGGGGAATGGAGGGGAGAAGAGAGGGTTGAAGAGGTCTCAACCTTTTGGTGGTTGAAGACAGAGAGGAGAAGGAGGCTACGCGAGAGGAGAGATGGTCCAGGCAGTTACGGCATTATATACCTAACAGGAAGAGAGACAAAGCGAACAAAACATTGTCGGGGCGTCGCTCCGCAAACAGAACCCTTGGTGAGGAGAGGAAAGATGAGAAGGGCGAGGGGAAGGAAGAGAGGAGAGAGAGAGAGAGAGAGAGAGAGAGAGAGAGAGAGAGAGGGGGGGAGGGAAGAGAGATATGCGGGAACAGAGAGAACTAAAACTTGGAACAAAAGTCCTCACTTTTGTTCCCTCTAAAGTTTTTCAAATTATGGTCGTAACGGCACAGAGAGGTGGGGAGGAGAGGATGGCGGTAGTGCGAGGAGGACCTTCTGTGATTTATACCTCGCGAAGGTTTCGGAATTATTAAACTTTCCGGTGCCGAAGAAAGAGGCGAGGGGTGGAGACGGCATGGCGCGGTGCGCGCGAGCCCCAAGGACGGAAAGAGCTTGTACTGTAATTAAGCCGTTTTCTAATGAAGATTGATCGGCCAATTAGCACCGGCCGCCCACCGCATGTTTGTTCCTTTATTTAATGCCATCGTGTTAGATGCATCTTTCAGTTGAGAGATCTTATCTCTACAAATATGCACATTTCGTGATACAAATGTTATTAAACGCAGCGTAAACACAGCTCTTGCAAGAGGTTCGCTTATTTTCAATCTCTCATCTATATGCACATCTTTCGTAGAATAGAATATAAAAGCAAAAGTTTTTTTATAAATCGTGAGGAAATTATTTCAAATTTTTTTTAAATTAAACAAACACACGCATATTTTCTTATCAGCGTACGAATCATAGGAAAATGGAACAAGTTATCAAGAGCAAGACGACGAAGCTATTACCTTTATATATCTCGCTTGCTACGGTCATCGATGTATTTGACCGCGAAACACTCGAATTGTCCATTAACAAGCAATTAAACCGTTGGTAACGAGGCACAATTCAGCGGACCAAGTCGAGTTTATTCCTGGAAGAGATTAAAAGCTGCCACTTGTGAGTCTGGTGAAACCACCCTTCCGCTGGCCTCGCACCGTCCTTTTCCTTCCTTCCCGACATACATCTCCTTCTCTTAGTCGTAGTTTCCCCAGTCCCATTCGAGTTTCTAGCGGCCACAATAGAGAGTGGGAAGCCTCTTTCTGTGGATCGCACAATGGATATAGTATATCAAACAAATTCGACCCCGCGGAATTATTGGCTGGGTTAATCCCACGTTACCGGCCGCGGGGACGATAGTCTCCCATCGCCAGCACGTGACCCTGCGTGATCGTTGAGGGGGTTGAAAAGCGAAAATTCAACCGTGAAGCGCCGTAAGGACGCGCCGCCGATCCCTACGACGTCCCTAACCGCGATTAATAACGTCTCGTCGGCCGATAGATCGTTTACGAATTCGATTTTCGAGCAGCTCCGATTTAATCTTCGAATTCGATTCATGAATCTTACATAAGCCTGCACGAGTCAAATGTGGATCGTGGATGTTGGAAAGAATTTATTATTGAAAACGTTATATTAACTTTTTTTGTAACTATTATCCAATATCGGTATCGAAACATGAAATATATTATTTATTTCGAAAATGATACAAGTCCAAAATTTTTTCTAAATTTTCATCTCGAAATAGAACTTGTTCCATAAGTTTAAAATAAACAGTTTGGTTATTTAAACTTTCGTAAATGTGCCCAGAAGAGCTCTCAGGAATGAAAGAAGATTCTTAGATTAATATTCTCTAAGATTCATAAAATTATTTTAAATTATTTTAATTATCTTAGAGAAAGAAAGAATCGATACAAAAATAAAACATTTCAAACAACCAAAAGTCGAGATTTTTAAAACAGTTTATAATTTCAAAATCGATATAATATCGATATAATATTGTACGTTTAAACATTTAGAAAAAAGCCACCACTATTTAGTAATATTACAATTGATCATAAACCGCATTAATACGAATAATTTTATACTTGGGACGTTCGTTTGGAAATCATATTATTAATAATTTAGAAACCTGGACGATTGACGATCAATGTGTAATAATGAATCAAGATGAATATGAAAACGTAAGAATGAAAATATTAAAATATCTCGCGTTTCTGTGGGATCGACAATTTAAATGTGTGATTACGTGTGAGCGCGATTACGATTGATTTATTCCGCGACTCGAAATGCGGTTACGGGCGCAATAAAGATCCTGATGGCAAGTCCGCATGCGACACGTCCTTCATCCTGACAGGATCGAAAGCCGTAAAAATCCTTGTTGGACGAAAGGGTAGCCAGATCTAGGTACGCATGCGTTTGACAGAGGAGATATATTTCGATCATGGATTTTGGATAGCCGGCAAGGATTAGGGGTACACCCCATTCGCGTGTTTGTTGGAAACAATGGGCGACTCGGCTGATTGGCCGTTGCCGGCCATGTACAAGGTATAACCTCCACATAATAGAATATATACGTACATAACGATCGAATAATGACATTCTATTATAGTTTAAGCCGATTCGAAATTTCGCCGTTCGACATCAATGAATGGTCCAACGGGTTATAAAAATCTTCGCTAATTTATCACGACAGTGTTTCATGGCGATATAGTATTAACCCAATCACGTTATGTTAGCTGTACTTCCTCTTACTCTCAGTTAGATGTACTTCCTCTTACTCTCAGTTTTTCAAATACCCAAGAACATTCGTAATCACGTTTCACATACATAAAATAAAATTAATATACTAATATTCTCATATAATATCAATATACTAATATACTGTTATTGACTTATCTATTAATTATTAATCTTGACAATTGACAAGACATGTTGGTCTAACATATTCTTACTTGTTATACCTTTTCTTATCATTTCTTTCACTATGTTTTGGAATTTACTAACTTTCAACAAATTTACTTCTTTCCAGATAGAAGACATTTAAATTTCCAAAGGTTTATATATAAAATAGAATTTTCTTTAAAAATGTTTTAAATCTAACTTTTAAATCTAGTTTGCCCTAATCTAGCAGCTGAATTTAAATCAACGCGTGTGCATCGCCGATGCGCGATTCTCAAGCGACGCTACATATAGACGGTAGATCTCGCGAATAAGGAGGCGGCAAGTAGTGGGCGTAACTGACGATAATTTGCATGGAAATTTTTATCGGCTCGACCGAAGAGGCAATATCCGGCAGACGCATTTAAGATTTCACCGGTGATAATAACAGCCGTAGAAACGGCGGCCCGTAATGCCCGCGTACCGGTGACACGACGAGTACCATACCCAAGACTATGCGTCGCCTGTGTACATGTATACTGTGCGCTCGCACACGCACACGCACGCACACACACACACACACACACACACACACACACACACACACACACACACACACACACACTCTCTCTCTCTCTCTTTCTCTCTCTCAGCACACACAGTAGTCTCTCGTTATATCTTCTACGTAGCTTCTACGTTTAGTAATGCATCCTGGGGTGGTGCAACGTGACAGCGTTGCCCACCCATATCGTGCTTGCGCATCGCGCCGAAGAGGGAAAAAAATGGCACCGCGCCCCCACGCCGTTAGATTATATAGATTCTTTCTTTTACCATCCCGTTCTTTATCGCCATCTTATGATAATATTATTATATTCTACGACATGCGATTTCCTTTGGTTGGCGACGGTTTTTCGAAATCGTCCGTGTACTCGATCGATTGTGTATGAATTGTGCGATTGAAACGCTCGATTCCGGATTGAGAGGTTTATGTAAGATTTGGACGCTTATAATAATTGCTTTTTTCCGTTATAAAAACTTTTTTACCTTCTTACACTTTTGCAATTAAAGCGAATCGTGAATCAGAACTTGAAATGATAATAATTAATATTTTATAAAAAATAAAAAAATGTTATTTCTGTTGCATTCTTTAGAGTTGAGGAAATGTAGGGAATCCATTAAATAAGTTCATTCACCTCGGTCGTAATTCTAGCGATAAGCGAGTACCTCTCTCTTACATTAGAATATTAAAAGCGATTGACATTGCTATCCCGAAAAGATAAACAACAGACGTGAAAATAAGAAAGAGAGAAGAATCACGAGAAGAATCGCAAGCGTAAAGTGCGATCTAGGAGGATCAAGAGGGATCGAGGGATCGTATCTCCAATAGAACGGAGTCGCTTTCGAGCGAGATCGATGAACTCCCTCCACGAGCCAGATAGATCGAAGGATTGGAGGATCGAATAAGCGATCATATAAACGATATCGAGCGATCAAGAGTATATTGTATAACGACTCGACATAATACTTATATACTTATGAAACACGACTGCTCGATCGGCCGGAAAGCCACGGCGGAATGCCCCAAGTGCCGTCTTCGACCGAGCGACCTCCTAGAAGAAGACCTACTCGGTAAGTGCTCGGCACTCGTGCACGGGTGGTGAGCACGCAGGCACTATATTACTGTGTGACCGTGTGAGTATCCAGCTCCCGATTGGCTTCCGAGGAATTCCCGCTGAGTTTCTTTCTCCGCCCGCCATAAAAGAGTATTTAAGAGACTTTTGCGGAAATAACGGAAAAAAAAGAAGGGGAAGAGAAAAGTGTGTATGTGAGATCCGAGAGCAGGAGAGAGGAAGAAGAAGAAGGGAGATAGGGAAGGAGGCACGCACGCGTGTGTCCGAGCGCGTGTGTACGCCCCGTGGCGGGCACCCCGCCGATACATCTCGAATCGAAAACGACGAGGCCGATCGAAAACAATCGGGCACAATGGCTCCTCGAACGTTCTTACTTATTATACTTATATACAGCCGTGCCGTGCATAAAACGCGGCCGGATAAACGGTTCTAGAGTGCGGTACTAAAGTAGAGAGACGTGCGAGAGCGCGTGTGCATTTTGCGCGGCCTGGTAAAAATGTACGTACAAATGTGAAAGAACGCACGAGCGCAATTCTATGTAAAGAGTGGTCTCGAAAGGTGCTGTTTTTTTCTCTTTCCTTTTTTGAATGCGTCGTCAATTGACAGTGTCGTTTTCGTCATTTTACAAATAAAATATCGCCATGATGTCTGATAAACATATTGAAAAAGTACTTTATATTTTATTATTAGTTATAGTTTTAAATCTGCCGTGCGTATGTGTGTGTGCGCGTATACGCACATGTATATATAATTTCTCCAGTAATTTCATTTTTTAATCTATTTTATTATTTATGTATAGAAGTGATATATATATATATATATATATATATATATATATATATATATATTTATATTTTATCTCCTCTTATATGTACGTAATATTTCGAAATATACATATATTTTTGCACAAAATGCTCGTCGAAACATTTTGTCGGGATCGACATGCGACGTTTGTGTCGCAGAAAACTATTTAGTAAACAGTTGGTGCTTAATTGATTAAGTTAACAGAGTTCGTTATGTCTCTCTCTCTCTCTCTCTCTCTCTCTCTCTCTCTCTCTCTCTATTGACACTTTTCACATGTTTGAAGAGATCAAGAGTTGGACAATATCGCGCGCAAAACGTACGCGATGCAATGTCCCGAGTACTTCGAGATACGAGATATACGTGCTACCGACATCGTGAAAACCACTGGCGAGTACATAGAAACTCAAGACGTGTACACACGCATTTCTAATGCCTCTTATGCGGGTCTCATTGTGCAACGATCTCTCTTGTTATCCGCTAGAATCGTTACGAACGGAGATTCACCCGCGGCAACCCTCGACCGCATGAATGCGTTTATCTGCCGCGGTCGACTACATCACAAAAAAATGTTCGTTTCTTGATTTTTGATCACACATTAAAGATAAGGGCCAAAACTAAAGGATAAAAGAAGGCGTATTTTTATAATCGGAGAAGGGAATACTGATATCATACTGATATTGTATGATATAGGATCGTTTCTATCATTATCAGTTTTTATTTATATATATTTATAAATTAATAGCGGTAATTTTTCCTAAGCTTTTAGCTTTAGCATTATGACCTTTCAGATATTTGACACGTATCTTTTTATTTCGCTGAATTGCAGAGAGAGAGAGAGAGAGAGAGAGAGAGAGAGAGAGAGAGAGAGAGAGAGAGACGATATGACCTCGTCTATTAACTCTTTGAAAAATAGGAGGAAACGAAATTTCCAAACATTTTTCATCAGTATCTTTCCGTCGTTTGGCCGATTTTCATAACGAAACATAACAAAACGGCTAGCCTGAAAAAGTAGGGAACTTTTATATCACTCTGTCGTGGCATGTGACATTGGCTCTGAAATGAACGATGCGAAATAATTTACGAAATAACACACATGTGCGTACGTGTAGTATAATTGTCTGTGTGTATGTGCATTTGCTTGTATATTTGGTGTATTTGCCGGGCACACGAGTGGCCACAGAACGCGATCGCGCGATCGCGAGATCGCGCTAGCCCGTTGTAATGGACGAGTCATCGCGAGTATAATCGGTGTATATCGCCAAAGTACTTATGGCAGCGCGTTTATGGCATACGCAACGCTCACCAGGCGCACACACCAGGCAGGCCTGGCAGCGGCCGGACATGAAATCCAGTCGAGTACTCTCGATCCACGTCACGTCTGCCACTGATTAACATTAACTTCGTCGAAAAAATTGTACCAAATGGCAGCCGTGCAAATTCGGCACTGACTGGCTGGCTGGCTGGCTGGCTGGCTGGTTGGCTGGCTAGGCATCATTGTCGTTCTTTTTTTGTTATTTCGTTGGAACGATCGAGAGCATAACCCAGTTTCTGCTTTTGCATTGTCGCGTGATAAATATGACCATGACTATATAAAAGCGCGTCAAAATTTCATGAGAAGTAAATAAAACAAATATGTGTGTGTGTGTGTGTGTGTGTGTGTGTGTGTGTATATATTTTTTTTTTTCTTAATAGAATAGTCTTCTTGTCTAAACATTGTACTTTGTTTCAGTTTTTCTAATTTTGCAGAAATTTTAATTATTTAACTTTTAAATATAGAGTTGGTTTACACGAGATGATTCACACTTGATGCAATGTTATTATATAAAAAGAAAATCATTTTAACTTTTTATGAGCGTAACGTTTATAATGCGATTGTTTGCACGCATGAATCATTGCAGAAAGATCCACGAAGCGACAATTATAAAACATGAAGAATACAAAATGAAAAGTGTTAAAAATTATAATCATCGGATGCGTTGCTGACCCGTGCGTCTCTGTCATCCCCGAATATCGAAAACCACCCCTCGAAAGCGCGCAGGGGTGCAGTTAATTCTAAAGCGATTAGGCGCACGCGACGGGGCAAAGGTGTCGACCTGCAATTGACAACGACTCGAGGGTTACGAAGCCTTCGGAAGAAGAGATCGCGAGAGGGGCGCGGTGGCGACGAAGAAGAAAAACAGAGAGGTGAGGGGCGAAAAATTAAATTAAATTGCCCGATTCGTGAATCGACATATTTGGTCGCACGGGGTCGGAGCGTAATCCCGAATTAATACATGTGCATGGTAGGAACGTGGATTGACGTAATCGCACGATCCCTCTTAGGAACTGTATTTCAACGTATAGTTTTTCAACTGGTGCGTATTTTTTAAAAATTAAAGAGTTTAAACATAATCATTTCAATGTTATTAATTAAGAATTAATCTCTCTCGATTTTATTTCTTTTATAATTGTTAATTTATCCGAGCAGAAAAATTTCCAAAAATTTATGTCTTATTATGTATATAATTAAAGATGCGAAGATGTATATTTCGCATTATAGAATATTTTTTTGAATATATACATCACACAAAAGTTTAGAGTTGAAGAGTATTCGCGAGAGAAAGAGGTCCTATATATAGTTTGCAAGTGGCGCATGAACGGGACGTGACCATCCCCATAACGTGAATCAAACCTTAAGGAAGTGACTGCGAATTATTCAAGCCACCAACGCCACCGTCACCCTCGATTATAGAAGACAATTTTAATATCGTCGAATAATAGAGAGCACGGGGTGAAGGAGGGAGATACGTGGTAAGGGTGCGTCCTGAAAACTCGGATGGTATAAGGTCACGATGGAGCCTGTGTGATAAAGGAGAAGTTGCAGGACTATCCCGATTCTCTGTGGGTTGGCTACGTGGTGAGCATGTGAAACGGTATTCAATATCTTTGGTATCGAGGACGAACATTGTCATTGCAAAAGTATTCCAAGCGATTCCGAGATCACGTAATCTATAAAAGGAGGAGAGGAATATAGAATCGACATATCTAAGGAGCTTGACGATTGACATATTATAATAAAATTAACATAATTTTATAATTCTGCTTTCTTCCAATATTTATACGATTGCAACTGTATTAATGTATTTATGCGTGTCGCGCGCGCACGCAAAAGGGGGGGGGAGGGAGAGGAGAGAGAGAGAGAGAGAGAGAGAGAGAGAGAGAGAGAGAGAGAGAGAGAGAGAGAGAATTTTGGAGTAAAATATACGGATGTACGTAACATATGCGGATGTTTTAATATTATGCTATTATACATATTAACGCATCAATGAGTGAAGTAAAATTGACGAGTACCTCGTACCGTAAATGCAGACTCAATCGCGCATTCGATTGATTAAAATTTGTCGACAATGACAACGATGAGATACTCTAATGTATTTTATACATTATTTATTTGGGAGATATCCATGCTCCATACGAAATTGCTCGAGGCTCTTAAAACGAATGAAGACGCCCAATGGACGTTGCTTAAGAAGAGAATAAGGTCAACATTACGTATAATATATATATATATATATATATGCATAGTGATCTCTCCGAGGACTGTTGCAAGTACTGACGGATGAAAGAGGCGTGGGAGGCATAGAAAGAAGCTGATGGAGTGGACGCTCCTTGTTATTGTAGCTATAATGGATGGGCAAACATAGTGACACGCGGTAGAAGCCGCGCGCGCAGGTAAAATTCCCGTGTATATGGGCTTACACATTCGCATGTACCTGCACCGAGTCCGGATTACTCGGCAAATATTGCGTATTATTTCGTCCCGATGTTTTGTAAAAGATTACTCAACTCGCCGTGACGTGAAAAATAAGTTCTGCCATCGGCATGCAGGCCGATTCGCAGTTATCGTCCACTTTAAATTTGCGCGCGAATACGTATAAATACATAATTAATCTCCCAAGGATGGCAGATCTGCAGTTTTTTCGAGCAAATATTTATCTCATAAATTTCAATCGATATTCTATTTCAAAAACAAGATCCCTTTTTAGGGATAACATGTCACGGTATAGTGACATTAAGTCAAGCAATACATTTAACGTTATGCTTATATCAATATGAATGATATAAATTATAAGAGAAAAAAGAACAAGAGAATAAAGAAAAAAATTAGAAAAGGGATTAAAGATTTGTATTTATATTGTTAACTCGTATATTGTATACTCGTTTAATGTACTCACACATATATAATGTACTTTTCGCAAAATATCTCAGAAAATTTCCATATTATATAAAATATTTAAAAAGGAAGAGGTGGAAGAGAGGTGGAAGAGGGGATAGCTACAACTGAATTTTCGCTGTGGAGTTGAGATTCCTCGTCGAACTCGCGAATGGCTTCAGCTTCTGGCGACTTGGTGCCAACAATTACAGGGTACGCACGTTGTATTCCGTCTACGATACGAAACGTATTTCAATGAGCGGGTGGCGATGGAATCCGTTTGGAATGGAGGGGAGGGGGAAATGGCTTGGGGGATCGAGGTAGCGATGTTCGCGGTGGAACCGTCGACGTCGGGTATGAGGGCAGGGCGAGACGATCATTGAAATGGAAATGCCATTGACGCAAAGTGAAAGTAATTAATGGAATATGTCCGAGCTATAGAGTGAATTCGATGCCTGATGCCATTGTCGCGAGCGAAGCGAGCGATACACGTATACTAGGAAATAGCGGACTATGGCAAGGGGTGCTCGAGCTGTTTCTAAAGGATGTGAAACGGATGTTGGATGTTGGAGGAAAGTCGGAGGAGAGAAATAATGAAAATTATAGGAATGGAACAAATGAGAACGAGAACGAGAAAGAGAGAGAGAGAGAGAGAGAGAGAGAGAGAGAGAGAGAGAGAGAGAGAGAGAGAGAGAGAGTTGAGGAAACCAACTTGTTTGATAACAGGAATAATTTGCATGCATATGGATTCATTATACTCGCGTAATATCAAAATACATATTGTACATAATTTTGTTGCAAAAACAAGATATAGACAAATTTTCCATGTAATATACGATTTTCCATGACGTACGTAATAATGGTTAAGGAGATTGGATAGTGTGTACGAGAAACGGAAAGGATCATACTCGTCGCGAGAAACGCTTGCCGGTCGGGTAGATAGATAGATAGATAGATAGAGAGAGGGGAGGGAGGGGGGGAGAGAGAGAGAGAGAGAGAGAGAGAGAGAGAGAGAGAGAGAGAGAGAGAGAGAGAGAGAGAGAGAGAGAGAGAGAGAGAGAGAAAGAGACAAATTTTCCTAGATTTAATTAATATTTCATTTGCATTCTATTTCTCGCCTTGTGCAGCTTCGTATTGCAGCCTGCAACCGTGATCCTCAGCATCGTCACGGAGAACCAACACCCGGACGCGAGAGGGTGCACAGCCGCTACGTCCTTCATCTACGTGCACCTCGACACTGATGCACGTGCATGCGCGCGTACACGATACACCTACACGTAGGGGAACGAACGTTTATAATGGCATGGCGCGGAGAATGCGGTGCGGTGCGGTGCGGTGCGATATGACGAGGCGAGGCGCGGCACGCGAAACAGCATGGTGCTCTCTGTATTTCAATTTAGCACGTCTATTGTTAGATACTAATATTATTCAGTTCGGAATTGTTTCGCGACGTTCCCTCCCAGAGGAAGGGGGCTTTGATTCGTCCCGACGCGATCCCCAGACTCTATTACTTCGTTCTCTCTTCTCCCGACTGATTTTGCCCTATGCCACACAAGATAACAAATGATTGAGAAACGAGAGATTTTCGATAGAAAAATGAAAGTACAGTATTTTTATAAATACCGAAGCATGGTTCATGATCCATGTTTTTCTTCAGGTCTCTCATCTATGATAAACGACCTGTGCTAATTATTACGTTCGGTAAAGCCTATAAAACGAAAAGAAAAAAATTTCATAATTAACAAGCCAACAATTTGTGTTTCTTTGCATTATTCTGAAACAAAATTATCGAGAAATAATTTATTTTAGAGTATTACCTAGAATATTACCAAGTAGGATTACCCAGCAGAAAAGATATCCGCGCGCGCGCGCACGGTATCATCCTTCTTATACATTAAATCACGCACACATATGTACTTGCACATAGATCAGTGGTACCGTGGAGAACGATCGTTTCCCGGGACGAGCAAACACGGCGCCATGTTTGCTGACGTTCGGCAACACTTTATTCTCTCTTCCGCGCGCGACCCAAAAGATCTCTCTTCGATTGGCTTCCATGCATTTCGTATGTATGTATATTTAAGCAGATTGATGTGTAGCTACGAAACACACGTGTGGGTGCTACCCCACATGAGGCGGGAGAACTTGTCTCGGTTCCCATACGGAGAAGAAGACGAAGAGAAATAGCGAGCGAGAGAACAAATATTGATGGAAGTCGAAAAAATGTTAAAAGCCATCTGACTCGTTATTCTTCGGTTAGCTATAGCTTCGTCGAGGACGAAAATTCGTTAGCCAATGAAAAAAGAAAGGAGAGGAAGATACGGAAAGGAAAAAGTAGTCGTATGTAAGTAAAAATCCTTATTGGTATTATTGGTATTATGTAACGCGTCGTGTCGTCTTTCGACGATCGAATCGACTAATTACTCGCTGCTCGACTAGTTGCTCGCTGTAAGATTTAACATTATCTTTTCATCATCCGATTTAAATTGACAAAACACTTTCTTATCCAATACAAGCGTTCTTCAATTGTACTCGAGCATTAAGCATTTTTCCCATTCGATGCATGCACATTTAACGATTAAACTTTTCTTAATTTAAATTTAAAAAATATACTCTTTTCTATTCAATATTATTATATTACTCAATTGTATTTTATTTTGTGAAAAAACAAAGAAAATTATACAATAAATCTCTCATCTTGTGAAAATATACATAGAGATATGTGTACACATATATACAAAATTACATAATTTTTATATCATTTTATATTATTTCACATATTATTTTAGAAATTATAAATTATTCTGATAAAATAGAAGCAAATTTTTCTGCAAATCACAAGGTTAACGAGGAGTTAGAAGATAATTGTGATTAATTGTTTCACTAACTGTTTTTCAGATTTTAACGTTTCGGAGTTTGCGAAAGCGACGAGCTCGCGACAAGATTAAGAAAAACTAATGACTAAAAGCCGATTTTAAAGCCGATCAACATCGACACGAGCACAATTCGACGAGAACAATCTCACCACCTCGATCTTTCGCTCTTCAGAGAATCTTAAATTACTTTACTTTCATCGTTCAGTGCTCAAGCTCCCCTTTTCGCAACAACCGGATCGGTTTCCAGCTCTACCAACCCCCTTCCCTGCTCAGTGGTTTAAAATTCCTCGGTCGGCAGACGCGAGAAGCGAAGAAAAAGGGGGATTGTTGCATTCTCTGACTGCGGATTAAAGCGCACCCCGGTCGCGGCAGAGGTAAAGACAAGGAGAGTGAGAAGAGAGGAGGGTGCTATTATACTCCATTATAGATGGTAACCAGTAGCTAAAAGAAGAAACTCCGCGGGGTGTCTATATATTGCCGCCCCTGGAAAACCAAGCGGCCATGCCTCGTAAATAATAATAACGGGCATTATAATGCCCGTGTGCGTCGCGCACGCGGGCACAAATTGTCGGGTGTATTAACGCCGGGCGCGTGTTCAGGCATCGACCTATCGGATATGCGCCTTGTAGAGGCCAGCCGATTATCGGTATTCCATCGATACACTGTACGTGTACGTGTACCCATCCGACGTCCGACCGACGTAATTGTCTGCCAAGTATATGCGACGAGGGTCATCTTTTTCGATCGCCCGAATCATCCAAGAAAGATTAATTCGATCGTTGATCGAGCGGATTTATTTTTAATTTGATACCCATGTGTATCATCTTCTTAAAGATGTATGAACAATTTTGTAATCGAATTTGTCTTAGACGTAAAACGTTTCTCTTATATTGTGTACACGCAGATATAGATACATACACATATATACAAAATAGGGAGAAAGTTTGCTATATGCTCTACACACACACACACACACACACACACACACACACACACACATACGCGCGCGCGCGCGTATGAAACTAAGTATAATATAGCGCAGAAGGATTGAGGTTTAGGATTGAGATATGAAATAACTGAAAACTCTTCGATACGAAAGCTCTTACGAAAGAAATGTATGGAGAATATGTATGGGAAAAATTTTATAATTTACTTTCTCTTTACAATTCCGTGTATCTGCGTAAATTGAGCGGCAAAATTGACCACTCGCATTGACCGAGATCGATTTATCGAAGTAGAGCAGCGTGATTTGAGATTGATCGACCATGAAACGGTTTGTGAAATACAACAGCATGCGTAGCGTATCCCGTTTCTTCACCTGCAAATGTTCGTCATTCGATACCTTTCCCTTTGGTTTGTCGAAGAACGCAGTGAAATTTTCATTCAGCCGGAAAATCATTTCAGAGCCTTGAAATCAGTCATCGCCCTTTATCGCACGTATTTATACGTGTGTCTCGTTTTTTTTCACCACAACAGAAATTACGTCGCAGATAGATTCTCGAAAAAGATTTACGTCTCACACATTCGCAATACAAATTATAAAAATTAATAAGTAATATTGTTGTAAGAAGAAAGAGATTATTTCATACTATTACGAGTCTATATATAAAATAGTCAACCATAATATATAAATTGTTCATAAAAATAAAATATAAAAAAATTCAATATCAAATATCCGCATTCGCAAATTAATATCATAGATAGATCAACGAGAATCAAAATGATAGTAGCTTTTAATTAAAGAAAAATATTTCGGCATCAATCTTCTAAATTATGAAATTAAGATTATTTTTACCAAGAATTTTTTCATTTAAAACAGGGGGTTGAATGAATTAACATTCTATATAGAGTATCAATATCTTATTTATTGAATGTATTTGCGGTTTATACATTTTCCTTTGAGTAATATATCATAACTACGGTAGAATGATGATATCTTCAGTCGCTAATGGTCAATCTAGATATTTTGTAAGCGTTATACTTACAGGCAAACATTTATATATGTTACGTGTGTACGCGCGTATTAACACGTATAACGTTTAACGTATTCCGGCAAAAATCTCGAGATTAATGTAAGATAAAATTAGCTATATAGCGTCATATATTTACAGACTCACCTTCTTCTTCATTTGGCTGATATATTCGTCGAACTTGTTGCCTACACACATATCTGTCTACGTAGTCTTTATCTACACATGTATAAAGTATATTCTGGAGACCGTGAATTTAATTATCTTTTGGCGCTTCTCTTCTCATGTACTTTTGTACGCGTTGTGTGTTGCGTCATACAGCGAAATTCATCATTGACGATTTAGAGTCGACGGATAATTAACGCAGACATCTGATTAAGCATCCATGTTAAGCACCCTTTCGCGCGAGGGTAAATATATAAATATTAAAATCAGATACGCGCGGATTGTCTCGATCTCTTCATCATTTTGTCATTGTCGAAGCGCTCTCAGCACCTTCTTTTTCCAAGACAACAATTTTTATCCCTTTATTGTCTAGTAGAACAGCTTTGCTGCAACGTTATTGAGCTTTCATATCTCAACTCTCAAACCCCGGTAATGCCCCGGTAATGAGTAGACACTTGTCGACACTTGGATAGAGACACTTTTTAAAATGATATTTTATCGGCTCGTCGCGTAATTAAATTTATTCGTCACGTACAGTTTGAAGATAATTTGGGAACCGATTAAAAGAATTGAGTAAGAATTTTTCTCACTTGGTAAATATACATATTGTACAATATTTTCATTCTCATTGTTAAAAGATTACGTCTAATCTGCGTAAGAATATTGCGAAAGAATTGTGAGAGAAGCCAAATTTACGTGAATCCTCAGAAGTCAATTCAAAGTCGATTCAAAGAGAGAAGATATTCGAGATATACGACAAGATAAATACTGATAATCGATGATAAACGATAACCGTGGTCGAGTAACCGTGGTCAACCGTGGTCGACTATGCTTTCTTCGACAGTTGTTACCACCAATGTGCCGCATATTTTCCGATTAAACGATCGACCTTTTCGACATTTTAATAACGTTGCATCATTGTGATCGTTAGGTTAGAATTTGAAATAACTCTTGGACAGTCTTGGCCAAATTCTTTTGGCTGCCAAACGACGCTGCCAAAGCTGTCTCTCAAGAACAGTGTCATTTCATTTTGCACTCCTATGGCAAACTAGGCCCTAGGCCTAGGCGAACGAACCAAGTATAGTCCCTAAATAGATACCGGGTCTAGTTAGGGAACGATCGAGGAATACGACCAGACGGTGGCGTAACTTTCGTCCGGTCACTCGGAGTAGCTCGTCTTGTCGCTGGCATCGTCGGGACTGGTCTCCCGATAGGCGTCACCGGTACCATTGGCATGTAGACTCTGGTTGGGCGGCTTGATGACAGTGGGCAGGTAACCGGTACCGGTGTACGGCGCGGCTAGGAATCGATGCCGCGTCGACGGTATCGGAGTGGTGCAATACGCGGCGCGGCTCGCATAAGCCGCCGCCGCCGAGACGGACGCGGCGGACGCCACGGCGGCTGATGCCAGGGCACCCGCCAGCGGCGAGAACGCCGACTTGGGCTGCAGACTGTCCTCGCAAACCAGCACCTCCATAGCGGACACCACGTCGCCTGCGACACATAGGCAAATTCTCTTTCCTCTTTCCTCTTTCCTCTTTCCTCTTTCCTCTTTCCTCTTTCGTCTTTCGTCTTTTGTCTTTTCTGCGCGCGATCTTGATTATATACGACTTCGTGAAATTCGTGTAATGTATAATAAAAACCGACATACGTATCGCATAATGTCAAGTCAAGATATCGTCATATTTCAAAATAAAAATGAAAAAAAATTAGCAATCTACTAGTAGTAAACTAGAGGGTTACGTACGGTAATCAAACAACAAGATAAATAATAAAAACATATTTTCAGTCGCACGCTTTCTTTTCGTGACAAACGTATTTATAACACATCAATTTTTCCTTCGAACAATCAAACACAACCGTATTCTCTCTCTTTCTCTCGCAATTGTATCGAAATATAAATCAAGTTTCGGAAAATTATAAGAGAAGATTATCGAGATCAACTTTTATTTCGCGCGTGATTAATTTAAATAGTCCCTCTAATATCTGTATCAATAGCACATGTTCGAGAAAGCTGAAACGCTTACCTTTGCAACGATGGAGGAGCGCTTCGACATCGGCACGACGTCTTCCGGGGAATACACGTAGCAGAACATCTACTGGTGAACGTTGTTGCTGCTGCTGCTGCTGCTGCTGTTGTTGTTGTTGTTGTTGCTGCTGCTGCTGCTGCTGCTGCTGCTGCTGCTGCAGCTGCAGTCCACAAGTCTGCTGAATATTCTGCATCTGCATCTGCATGTGAATCTCACGCGGCTCAGGCATATGATGATGATGTTGATGCTGATAGAGAGCCGGCGAGCAATACGCCAACGAGCTCGCCGTCGGCCCGTAAAGGGAAGCGTAAGAAGGGAAGTGCACTGTCGTCGCGGTCTGCAATCGAGCATATTTCACCTTTGAGGATTATCGCTCACTCGAGCCTGTCACGTCATTTCGCGTCTTTGAACAGATATAAAATCTGTTCTGCCCCTCCTTTTCGATTCGACATTGTTGCGATGCAAATGGATATATCGTGCGACTTTTATTACTTTTAATGAAAAGAATCTTATTTGTTGCAACATTTTCGTGAAAGTTTCGAGCAAGAGGGAATATATAAATAAATAAATAAAGAAATATATATATATATATATATATATATATCTCGAAATTGTCACGAGAATATGAGTACATTATATCCAATGAAATCTTTGCACTTTACTTTTGAATAAATTATTACTTTTAAATATAATTAAAATTGTGAAGAAAATTAAAACTTTTAATCGACATATTCCCAAACGATAAAGCTAATTCTTTTTGTTAACAAAAATTGAAATCATTATGAATTAAACAAATATATATTTTTTCTATACATGACAAATATTTTTCATTTTATGATTGTAGAATCAGTGACACGATTTCACTCGATTTAATTTTAGTATCTATTTATGTTAAATTATACAAGAAGCGATATCAGTAATAAAAAAAAAAGAAGAGGAAAGGAGAGAGAGAGAGAGAGAGAGAGAGAGAGAGAGAGAGAGAGAGAGAGAGAGAGAGAAGGGGGCAGGAGTACAGAAAGTTACAGAATTATTAAAAAGGTACCTAATTGTCAAAATTGTCACATGATATTCATTCTGCGATTCGTCGTTTATCGTTTTCCACTATTTCACTAGGCGTAAGATCTAGGTCTAAGATCTAAAATCACAAAACTCACAGCTAAAGGGGGTAACGGAGGACTAGGTCTAGGTTGAACTAGATCCACCGGTTGCAATATCTGTTGTGTCTGCGGAGGACTGCCACTCTTACGTAGGCTGAGATTTTCCGGCGCCGGGGTATCCTCCCTTTGCGGTGTCAAGGCGGGTGTCAACGGAGGAGTATGCGTCGGACTCTGCGAGCCCGGTTCTGGACTGCCCTCCTCGGAATCATTCAGGCTATTAGTACGCTTCCTTGTCGAGGACTGTTCCTCAGTTTCCGGTATTCCTGACGACGTCGATACTACTGTAACGTTTGCCACTTCATCGGGAGAACTTTATACAATTATATTAAGAATTTAACAGCAGATCAATCGATTCGACAAGCAATCGCGATACGCGATCTTTACGAGAGGAGCTTTCGCTTAAGAGAAAGATGAAGAAGAAAAATCTAGCGATCTTACCTATCGAACGATCGGCTCGCAATTCACCACCGGAATCAGAATCACGATCATCTTCGTTGCCGGTATCGCTG
>NW_028297160.1:11152833-11156844 GCF_055798465.1 Pogonomyrmex barbatus
GGTCTTTCACAAAGTTTCTTGGACACTCGAAGAAGCTTCTCCCTCTCCTGCGAGAAATTGCCGGATAATGGTCCCCACGATAGACGGAGCGACCAAGTGATCCTTACGGGATAAAGGGTGTGTCGCACACGTACGTACAAAAGCACGCCTGCCGCGTGCGTGTGTGCACTGACTCCTAAAGCCTCCCTGTGCCCCTCTCTTCCTCTCTCCGCTCCTCCCTGCTCCTTCCTATTCCTCCCTATTCCTCCCTGTTCCTCCCTGTTCCTCTCTGTTCCTCCGTACTCCTCCTTGCTTCTCTATGGAGAATCTCAATGGAAAGACCAAATCTCTACATCGTCCTTTTCGACGTAATGATTGCGTCGTGCGGCGTTTCGGCCCTTTGCCATGCCTTGAAACCCGCCCTCGTGTATTTCGTCGCTCGTAAATGTCAGTTAACGTAATCAATCCATGAATAACTCAAAACTATCCAATATCCAATCTATATGCGATCAATTATACATATCATTGTACGCTTAATTACATAAAAGTTAGTACGTATCTAACAAGTTTTGGTTACCCAAATTAAAAAATTTTAAAGCTGAAAAATACGAAAAATACCTTATTATAAAAATTATTATTATAAATTATATTATAAATGGACATTAGAAATCACAGGGCGACTTATACGGTTAAAAAATCGCGAAAAATTCGTCGTTAATGTTTCCCTAATTAAATGCTAATTTGAATTAAAACAATATTTATAATAACAAAGGTTTTCTACAATTTAAAAAAAATCGTCATAAATTGTCGAATAACGAGTTTCCAAGATGAATAAATTTTATTAAACATGTTTCGTTTGGAAGAAAATCGCGACAAGTTTATATAAGAAATGATATCGTTACTACATTCTTTTTACGCCATTTTATCGCTACGTTAAACTTGGTGAAAAAATTGAAAGAAACAAAATTTTGTTAGTCTTGTGCTGAAATTTATTTTGCGCGTTCAAAAAAAGGAGTTTATTCTTTCTTTTCTTTTTCTTTTTATTCCTTTTTTGCAAGATCGCGAGTATCCATTCCTTTAGCATTAAGTATAAAGAAGTGGATATCTTTTTCTCCCTATTCGTATATAATGGGGGCTCGTCAAATTCTCTCCGCTACCGAGAGTACACCCACCTACTTGGTAGTAAGCAACCTCGTGATCTCTCCGACCTACTCCAAAGGAAACGAGAGAGAAAGAGAATGTACAGTGCGCGCGATGTGTGTGTGTGTGTGTGTGTGTGTGTGTGTGTGTGTGGGTGCGCGCGCGCGCGCGTGTGTGTGTGTGTACGCGCGACTAGCGACCAACTCAGAATCCCCCGCAGTCGAAGGCACTGGTCCGAGAAATTCAATTACTGCTAAACTTCTCGACCGAAGACTCTCCTCGCTTCTATACTAGTGTAAGCACTCTGTTTCCAAGATCGGTCCAGAGAGACATTTTACGTACCTCCCTCGTCTCACAGGTACGTGCGGTATAATCGTAATTGAAACCAGGTGTGCCCGAAGGGTTTTTTCGTTGTGTAGGAATTAGGAATAGTATCTTCTCTACTCTTCACATATACTTTTAACGATTTATTGGTTTTAACGATATAGGCTTGTCGTCTCGATTATTAATATCACTGTAAAATTGAGTTGGACCAGCAGGCTAATGAATCAACAAAAGTAATAGATTGTTAGGATGATCTACTAATAGATCGAGAACATGTACCAACTTGTTCGTTTGTTTGTCTATACAGATTGTGATTAAAATCTTAAATTAAGCTTAAATTTATTATTTCTTCATTTCTAAACTTTGATTTAGCTACTAATCTCAACTCCATAAAATTGAATTCATGGTACTCAATATTTTATTACATATTTAATATTAAAATAAAAATAAAAAGGGAAAATAAAAAACAATACGATTCATTGGTGAATGAAACGAATGTTGTGATGAAACGTCTTACTCCAAATATGTTAATCTGTCGAAAAATCACTTCAAACTACAACGCGCCGGCGTCGCCACGTCGGTAGGAAACGATCTTCTTCTCGATAGATCAATATTCGGGAGGCAATGACGAGCTGATCAACGCTCGATCGTGACAATACAATGTTGAAATCTTATAACAACGGTGATTTTGTGCAATCAGAAATTGTTGATTTACAAATTTATTGATAAATAACTTTAGATTTAGATTTAGAAATTTTTGCGCCTTTCTATATCAAATTCTACAATAAATACGATAGACTCAAATAGACATAAATAAGCTCAAATAGTCATCAATTATTTCTTGAAGAAAGTTAAGTTTTTTTCTTTCCATTTCGTTCCATTTTTTTCATCGGCGACAGAAACTGTATTCCATCAGGAAGCACGGAAGCATTTTTCTCTCACAGAAAGAATATGATATTCCTCGTCGACATCGTTTGTCTTTTTTTTTTTACACACTTTGAATTTGTTTGAGAAGCGATTACTATCACGACCATCTCGTCTCCTTCGTGTCTTTCTTTTTCTTTACGTGATATAATCGGGAATTATGTGATATACGCTAGAAGAAGCATGTAACTTGTAATAAAAATTACATACCGCGACAAAAGATGTTGCACAAAAATAAAGGTAATCATTTATACGGTTTAAAACATAAAATAAAACAGTGAGACATAAAATTTAGCAATATATAACATTTTTTTACATGATAAAGTAGATTTTTACTATGTTTATTTGCTTATTATTTGTTTGTAAATAATTTATCTAAAACATTATATGATTTTTCTTATCAAGTAATCAATCGAAACAAAAGAAAGAAAAAAAAAAACGGGGCAAATTATACCAGAAAGTATTAAAATTCGCAATTTGAGCAATTCAATGGATCGTTTTATCGCAAGTGCGAATTGAATGAACATGAGTGTAACAAAATATATGTAGATTTTATTAATCGCAATTCTATATTTGCGATGCGATCGCAATCAAAAGCAATCTCTCTTTCAGATGTCACTGCCAGAGGTAACAATAAAGTACGATATGAATGATAAAAAAATGTTACATACAATTTTCGTAACAAACCGACAATTGATTACAACTGCATTGAAGTAAAGTGATATTGAGCGGAAAAAAAGAAAGGCATTTGATCCCGATATGAGTAGAGACACATATCCCGGATACAAATGTTTTCCTTTAATATTAAATATGACCTAATTTATCTGATTTGAACATTTTTAAATGTGAAACATGAATATGGTGCGTACATAGTGCGCTAGATGAATATGAGAAAATTATAAGGATTTCGATATTGAATACACATTGAAAGATCTCTTCCTTGTCAAATTAGAAATAAGTTCGTTGATACGCAAAATAAGGTGTCAGCAATAAGGTGAGTTTGTCAGAGAAACGAGAGCACACTTGGGTATAAACGTTAGAATATAAATGCATATACTTCACTTATATTATGGAGGGTGAGAAAGATTCGTCCTGAAGAAAAAAGAATTTACGGAAGGAGAGCGAGCGAACGAGCAAACAAGCGAAATGAACGAACGAATGAACGAACGAAGAGAATTAAAGGCCGTCACTAACGAGTACGACTTTCGTTTCGAGTGGTATTCGAGTATAATAAGGTCCTACGAGTTTGTGACCATTATTTACTTAACAACATTATGACCTGCGGCCACTTGCCCTACTTAAGGCGTGGTACGCACGTTCTTAATAGGCACTCATCCACAAGTCACGCGTGTACCGAACGCACATGCGCGCTCGCTTCTCAGTCGCGTGCCGTCGATTACTATTATTGTACTCGTACGTATGGAGCTTTTGCTAAATAGCGATACGCTACTTCCTTTCCCGCGCAACCTCATCCTTCCAAAGAAAATCCTTTTCCGTCGAGTATGTCAGCGTTCTATGCTCAGATCGACAATTGAGAATGCTGTGTGTTGTGCGTGCGTGCGTGCGTGCGTGCGTGCGTGCGTGCGTGCGTGCGTGCGCGTGCGTGCGTGCGTGCGTGCGTGCGTGCGTGCGTGCGTGCGTGCG
>NW_028297160.1:11156944-11203750 GCF_055798465.1 Pogonomyrmex barbatus
CGATGGCGATGGCGATGGCGGTGGCGGCGGCGGTGGCGGCGGCGGCGGTGGCGGCGGCGGTGGCGGCGGCGGTGGCGGCGGCGGTGGCGGCGGTAGTGGTGGCGGTGGCGGTGGCGGCGATAATAGCAGCAGCAGCAGTAGCATCAGCAGGTTGCTGGACGCGACTGTTGCGAAGAATGGCGCAGTATCGCCGCGAGTTGCCTTTCTCCGGTCTCCGATCAGATTCTCATATGAGGCTTGGGCGAACGCCATTTTGAACGGCGAATGGTTATTATCGCAGTTAAGATGTTTCTCGCACATACCAACGATGAAAATATTGATGTGATTTCTTTTTCATAATTATACATAAAATTGAACGCGAATGCTCAACAAAATGGTCGCTGAACAAAATGATAATGATAACGAGAGATATACGTGAGATATATATGAGGACGGAAAAAAAAGTGTAAGCTTCACGAACTACAATCGTCCAGATTCGTCATAGCCGCGTTCGTATCTTCGCTTTATTCTTTATGTATGTAAGTATGTACGTGCAGTGTTATCCATCAAACATACCATTGCTCAGAAAATAGTTGCGAGTCTTAGTCACATTCACTTTTCAATCGAATCGATTAGAAGACTTGGTGTTGGCGTAAAGCGCGTCGGGATAATCTGTATATCAAAGTAACGATTCGCGCTTGAGGAAATAATCGCTCTTCGTTGGTGCGGTTGTGCACAAAACATATCCAAGGATATAGAGTGCGCGATCGCGCACTCACAAGGATATTCACGCAACTTTTATCGAAACGAGTGATCGTTTATAAGCAAAACTTGGAATCCTGCACGCAGATACCGAATCTCTCTCAAATCTTGTTTAAATTTGTATATATGTAATTAGGCGCAATATGTACTACATTTGCGAGTCTTTCTTTTTTCTTTCAAGTCAATTACAGGTGCATATTTATGTGTAGTAGGACTTTGTTTATCGGATTATGTCGGACAAGACAATTTCAATAAATATTAACCAAATGATTCTGATAATAGAGGCTCATTAATTTTCTCTTCTATCAGTACTTGTTAGTTCTGATAGTAGGAGCTGACTTTCAGAAAATTTGAGTCAAGCCCAGCTATGAGTTTGGAACAGAGCACGAACTTGTTCATATAAATGCAATGCACAGATAAACGGAGTTCTATTGTATAACCGATATTGTAGAAATCACGCGAACTGTCATTTTTTGTTAATCATTTATGTATCTTCTCTGTTTAGAAATAAAAATCTCAAATTTTCATGGAAACACGATTGTTTTATAAAACCTGTATATTTTGTCTCTGCATAAAAATTTATGCCAAATGAATAATTGTGATTGACTTACTATTTAAAATTTGAGGTATTAAATCTTGATTAATCAATAGTTCGCAAACTGATGGAGATTACTCATGGAATTACGCGTGCGTGTGCATGCGTGCGAGTGCGCGCGCGCGCGCGCGTGCGTGTATGAGTAGCGCGCGCAAGAGTGAGCTTCCGTTCCATTTTGAGAAATAAATTATATTACGGCTCGTAATAATTATGTTTGTATATGTTGAATATAATAATTTCAAGGACACGTAAACGAGATGCATACAAATATTTTATTTTTTGATTCTGTAATTGCATTTCGAATGTAGTGTAAATTAATTTGTAAAAAAGAAATACAGGAAATTATACACGTAATCGAAATTGTGCGACTCATGTCTTGTGAAATATATGTTTTGCTTATATATTATATAAAAAATACAAGATCATCATTAAAAAAAAGTGTCAGGATATGTTATCGTTGCTGACATTATATCTCACAATATCGTCACAAATTCTTTCAGAAAAAAATTATATGAAATAAGAATTGGGAAGAAAAAGAAAGATCGATGTAAAATATTCAGACTTGTAGACTGTGTATGAAGATTTTAAGAAACACGAGCGATAAATTATTCCGAGTCCAGAACGAATTGAAATAAAATTCTAAAAGTGTGAAACCTTTGGTGTGAAATGACAAATACTGCGGGATATTAATACTTCATACTGTCGCGTTTATCAAACATTATTACAGAATTGATGCAAAATTACAACTGACTTTCTATATACATCATCATAATAATACAGTACGTAGTATCCCTGCTTTACTGTCTATATATATGTACACGTAGCAAAGTATATTACGTATATACATGTGTTTGATGAAGGACGCAACAGTTAAAACACAGTTAAAAACACACTCAGCTTCACACCACAGAGTACAGAGTATCTTATCATATCTCGTTGATTCACTAAGTAAAACCAATGCACACTTGTTTCATACAGAGGCATAATGCATCGTACTGCAGCTGATATAGCTCTAACAGACTTTGGAGTCTTGAAACGTAGTGTGACACGTTGTGCCTTCGTATGGAGCAAATACGCATAATCCCTTCATGTATGTGAGCGATGTGGCTGTGAGATCAGTGAGATCTCTTGTGTAGAAAGCAGTATTGTATTGTTAAATTAATGAACAAATATATACAGTTTCGACGTGTCTCCGACATATCCACATTTTTGTATAAGATATCATATAAAAATTTTATGCATCGCTCGTTTCCTTCAATTCAACGATATCTAATCAATTATTTTCCAAAATTTCTTTAAAAACTAGTTAAAATCTTGATATATCTGCTCACGAAAAACAAATTAAATGATATTGATTTAATGATGACGAAGCGTGTAGTCGCGCGTTAGCTATTACAACGTCTAATAATGATGGCGTGGAAATAATGTGTTGAGGTAAGTCGATGATATATGAGTCTGGAAATATATGTATATGATGTATGTATATTCACGTCTTTCCAAAGGCTTCACTACTGCATTTCTGAGCACGATAGCGAGTGTTAGTCAAGTATGAAACTTAACCATCAATTATTTTAGTATTAACTATTTCGAGTTGTGTGTCCGCGTATCAAAATGTATATACAAATTTATGTTAGTTATTTATGTTAATTATTTACATTGTTTAAAATGTATCATCTTTTTACAGGAAAATTAGTGATTTATATATTCTTATCTAATATCTAATATCATAAAGAAATTAACACGAATTTATAAGAATTGACTAATGTCCAATGTTATAATTAATGCTCTACTTGTGTGTGTGTGTGTGTGTGTGTGTGTGTGTGTGTGTGTGTGTGAAAGATTTTATAAATATTTTTACTTATTAAATAAATAGAGATGCCTCTCTTTTAGACATATACACGTATATCTAAATAGGTACATGTTTCTGAGCCGGAATACATTTTTGTTATTTTACATATGTACACACACACACACACACACACACACACACACACACACACACACACACACACACACACACAACAAATAATTTTGATTTAAAAAATACAAATACAATATGTATGTGTGTGCGCGCGCGCGCGCACGCGCACAAGAAAAAATATATTGTTTGTTATTAAATAAAAATAACTAGAATTTATTTATTACACTTCAATTATTACTAACGTTCATCAATATGCGTGCCATAATGTGCATAATAAAAAATTACACATATTTTAAATAAAGCACAACAAAAAAAATTGTATAAATTATGCGTGAGTACGTATAAAAGATTGGCTGAAATTATTAAAGATATTTTCATAATATTCCGATAAATTTGTTTTTAATGTAACTTTCAGTATATATTATCATCTTGTAATATATAGTCTCATAGAATCGACAAGTTGTAACAAATTTGTATTTTTCTTCCTTAAAATAATGCAAAATATATTTTTTCATTAAAAAGACATAACTGTAATCACGAATCTGTATCTTTCTAGTTAATTTTGCGATAATTATTCATCGCTATAATTTGAAAGAATATGTGCGCATAAAGTAAATCTCATAGCTTTCTATTAGGGATAAAGCAGACGATATTGGAAAAAGAAAGTATCAACATTATTTACAATAAATAAAAACTATTTTAATTACAATTTTTATTTCTATACTTGACGTGTAAAAATGGATATTATTTCATAAGCCATTCCTAACAACGTGTCCTACTAACAGGAGTATTTACCGTTTTGATTCTTATTTTTCGCAAACTATAAAAAAATATACGATTTATGTAATGTGTGCATATATATGTACATATATTTATACACGTAGAAAGAGATGAAATATATATTAACAAATATCGAATATATATTAAATATTTGTTTCTAACAAAATTGTTCTCTCAAGAAACATGTAACTAGTCAGAAGTTACATGTTTAACGTTTCTAAAAAAAAGGCATCTAAATTTTGTTCATTTAGTTATTAGTTTACATTTGTTATGGCACTGTTAAAATGATTTTATAAAATTTATGCCAGCCCTTCTTAATTTTCTTATATATTTTTTCATCAGTATTTTACAACAATTGGTCATCATTATGTTGCCTCACAACTATACTTGTCCTTCACTTCTTCACTACTCGTCCTTAAATGATTGTATTAACAATGAACGAAACAAATGTGGTACAGTATATACAGTACATACATCACATGAAATTTTCCTCATTCGTTCCATTAAGTCACGTTAACATTACTACATCAAGTCAAGTTAAGTATTACTATTGTATTGTAGATATGCAGGGTTTCACGTTTTAACATAGGGTGAAGCAACATTTACTACTTTTTCAACGTGACGAAACATGATTTAATATGACGAGTGAACAAGAAAAGATGTAGAATATTGTGATTTGCGCAAAACTTTTTTCTTTCCTCTCTAAATTTTAGAAAGATTCATAAATATCACATTTACAAACGTTACAAATAATATAAAATTATTTTATTAGATATTAAAATAATAGATATATTGTGCGATTTTAAGGTTAATATTAATATTTGCATTTTCTTTTGTCACATGAAAAAGAAGATAAAATAAAAATATAAAATTAAAAACAAAATAAAGATAAAAATTGTGCCAAAAGCTAACAATAAAGAAAACTCATTAATAATTTAATATTTTATGCCATATGATTAAAAAAAGATTCTTTTATTAACATTACTTTTTCACTTTTTTGATAAATTTGTATCTCAAATATTTTATTTATAATATAAAATTAAATGAAAAATAAATTATATATGAAAGAAACGCACGCACGCACGCACGCACGCACGCACGCACGCACGCACATCACATCACATATATTATATAATATATATAATGTGTAATACATATATTGTGTGTGCTGTGTATATAATATATGTGTGTGTGTGTGTGTGTGTAATTTGTACACACACACGCGCGCGCACACATATTACGCACGCACGCGCGCGCGCGCGCGCGCACACACACACACACACACAACGCATACACATACACACATACTAATATGTCTATTAATAATAATAATAGTGTTTGCTATATTTTGCATGTCATAAATAAAACACTTGAATAAAGAGTAATATTTGCAATTAGAAAAAGAGATGCGCTGTAATAATACGTCAGAAAATTTCATGTAATTTGTAGCACCACACAAATAATTATGGTCGGAGGAACGGTTTAATATGTTACTTGCAAGACTCAAGTAAAATATAATAGTATGTAAATTCTTTTGCGCTATTTTATACATGTATAAAAAAAAATATTAGACCATTGTATAAATGTACAGAAATTTGATGATTGACAACAACACTGATGATATATGGGATTGACGGATTAATATATTTTAGTGGTACGCATAAAGCGTGTATAATCCATCATATGCATCCATATAATTGTTTATTCTCGTAGATTAATTTCAACTGATATACTCGTATGCGTTTGCGCGCGCACGCGCGTGTGTATGTGTATGCGCGCGCGCGCGCGCGCGTGTTGCGTGCGTGTACACAGGCGCGTTTCTACTACAACGAAATTTGTTATAAAAAGATCATTCCCCCCACTAATTTAATTTATTAGTTCACAAATAAGTTCTACTTTTGGTAGAAGAAAGTTCCATCGAACCTTCAACTTTTACTCTTTGGGGCACTATCGTTGTACGTCAAATAAAAACGATAAAGCGTACAACATTTTATAATCACAGCTGTCAATTACGCGAATGAACGTTAAGTGGACAATGATTATGAAAAGGTATTTGGATCCTATACCTTCTTGCTAAAGTCAGTGTTCTTGCGTTTTCTGCCCCTTCCCCCCCTTGCTGCCTGGTCGCTACTCACAGGATGATTGGTAGGCTGCTCGTTCTCTGTTAAGGCAGGAGTGTCTTTTGGACTAGTCTGATCAGCTGGTGCAGAAAATCTCTCAACGTATGTCGACCATTTTTCAGAAACTGTGACACCTTCCCTTTCTCTCTCTCTACAGCCGCCATCCACCGTTTCGTCGCCTTCTGTATCTAACAACTCCATCGTCATTTTACAGTCCTTTTTATACTGAAATAAAAAGCGGAGTTTAAAAGCTTGCAATCAGTGTTTAGTTAGAATAAAAGCGTTTAGTAAAATATGTCATTATCGATGATTATATAAAATATATTAGTTTCACTTACGACACGGTGTATCGCGCGTGTATAATTGCGATATACGCGGTGTTTTTAAAAGATTTTCTAAACTTTTACGCATTCTTATTTTCGTGCTTATTCCCTGAAAGATTAGTAAAGTACTCTGATCGAGTACTTTACTTATGAACACCGTGTATATCGAGGAAGTAAAAGTATGTCTTGATGTGCATCGATTAGCGTGTTAATGACGGATATTAATACCAAGGATAAAATCGAAATCGATACGCAAATTGACGAAGCTAACATTTTAAATGATTACTCACTATGTATATTTTGAAACAGTTTTCGTCTGCCATTGCCTTTTCCGCCTTGCGTTGATACGATAATTCAGCGCTTAATCTCATGTACGCTGTGGCGCATAATCCACCAGCTCCGTTATTTTCTTTAGATTGACGTTGCTCCTTTTGAAATAAATCCATGCATTGTTGACAAACGGAATCCGAGACTAAATGCTGCAACTGTCAGAGAAACACACGTGATTTTACACATACTTGCTATTTCTCTTACGATATCCGAAAAATAATCTAACGCATTTACTTACTTGCCTAACAGCATAATTAACGACTTTGTCAAGAGTGAAGGCAATATAGGCATGTATACCAAACATTTCTCGCAGCGTGTCTTCATATGCCGTGCTTTCCATATTTCCGTCGAGCACATTTTTGACCATATCCAGAAAAGCAGGATAATAATCTTCAATTTCAATTTCACCTACGTATCAAGCGTATCGACAATGAGTGTGATAGCGAATCGACAAGGCAATTGATCTTGCGCATAACAAAGGAATTACTTACTTTTCGGTTTTAATCTTAAAGCGACTGCTGTACTTTCTTTGCGTTGCTGTTTATATTTGGACTCCTCTTCAGCGAGAGCAACCGCTCTATCATACATTTTTGTTAATCTCTCACAAAGTATATGATGTAACCTCAGGAAGAGATACCAATTATTACTGCCCATGAAAAGTGTATATGCTTCTTCAGGATCGCTTGAGAGAGCATGCAAGGGCACTTTGACGTCGGTTTCGCTTTTGCTGGTGATGGAAGACGTATTTGGCGATGCAGGAGCCTTACTCCTGTTAGCTTGCAAACCGCTCAACGACGAGGTAGTCGTCGTAGATTGAGAATTATTGCACGTTGCCATGTTCACATCTTCCTTCTCATCTGTAGGGGAACAAAAGCAAAGGATATGTGATTTACATCGTATATTATCATTGCTAATCATCATGACGTAACAATATTATGAAGTAGGTATTTACCATCTTCATCTCTTTCGTCATCGCTAAGTTCTTGTCGTGGATGGAAAAAGAGATCAGGTATAAAATGTTTTAATAAAAGTTTTATCCGTTGTTTATCTTCTTTATGAACAGCGGTTTGCCGTTTGACATGATGGATCAAAAGGTTAGCGGCATCATCTAACACAGACTTGTCTTTGTATGGCAGAACGAGATGTGGACCGCTATTTCCCTGACCGTCACCGTTAGCATCATCACCTTGTTCGTGTCTCTGTACAAGCCGTTGATATGTTGAACACAAAACCAGGAAGGAGCAAGAGACGAAGGCTAAACTTAAAATTAAAAATATGTATACTAACCTCGTCGTACAACGTTTCGATCTCGTTGAATAAACTTTTAGACCTCAACGCCTTTACATCGTTCTGTTTGAAATTAATTCCCTGATGATCCAAAGATTTCAAGTAGTATTTTTCGTTCTGTTCCCTCCAGATTTTGTTAAATCCTTTCTGTGCTTCCCGCCATTCCTCTTCCTTAGTCTTTAATCGACGTAGTACTACAGGCACGGCTACCGCAGGATTTCTTTTCAGACCTTCTATAATATCGGCAGACTTATCGCCGTATATTCTTTTTATCGCTCGTTGATGAATCGTTGGGGAAGAACCGCCCAAACATTCATCGAGCTTAAATTTCTGTATCTCCTCCTGACTCATCCTATTCATTTTTTTATGAACTCCCTCGAGCACTCTAATCGTTGATGCATTAGTTTCTATTACCACATCTAACTCGAAACGCTCATCTTCGCACCGATATATCGATTCTTCATATTGCGTTTTTCTAAACCAATCAATATCCATGTATTTCATGTAACGACAATTGACAACGATATTTCATTTTTTTGCGAGGAAGTGAGAGCGAGAGAACGAAAGAGAAAAAAAAGAACGAGAGAGAGAGAGAGAGAGAGAGAGAGAATATATTCAAAAGGGACATAAGTAGAAATATTCAGTTACCTTGATGTTACAAATGTGCTGTCCTCTGACCAAGTTGGAAACGAAACCCAAGTATCATTGAGAACTTCCTTACACAATTGTGTTCTGCCACTACATTTTGGTTGAATGTATGATTTTGGCAATGCGCAATATGACGCCCCTAATCGCTTGCATGCCGTATAATCAATTTCTATCGCCAAGTCACCTTGTGGTCGTTCTTGATGGCTACGTACAACGCTATTTGGAAATGTCTCCACTCCTATGGCATTTCCTGCATTTGTCATCGTAGTACTGGACGAGTCGGACAAGTAGCCGAGAAAGTCTTTAAACCAACGTAGTAACTCGGGAAAACGTCCGAGAAATGGTGTCACCACCTGAACAAGCTCTGATTTCGATAGTATTTCTTGATTAAAAAGCACGAGGCATCGAAGAAAGTTTTCGTAGACTTCTTGCGATCTGAGAGCTTTTCGAACCTACGCATGAGAAATACGCATTTATTTAAAGAAATTTGCTCGCAAGAAGTATCGAGCTTGAAATTAGACAACCAATGATATTTGACGCTCACCTTGTCAAAGAAAGCATAATCGTTTAGAGTGCCATATTTGCCGGCTTCTGCAATAGTAATATCACGCGTTGAAGCTACTTTATGCTTTTTCGAAGGAGGTGGTCCATGTTGTATATGAGAATTTCCAGCTGTTGCTGAAGTCGAGAATGATGGACTCCTCTTCAATTGACCCGTGCTATGTCCACATTTTTGACCGCTATTTATGTCTCTTATGTTTGACCTATCTCGCTCCCGTTCTCGTTCTCTATGATCTCTATTATCGCGTTCCAATCCAGCTGTACTGCTAGCTTCCCGAAGATCTCTCGACATAGTCCCAGAATTATTGTACGGTGTTTTAAGTCCGGTTGGTTTCTTAACGATCGCCGTATGATCATTGACCGATGTCGTCTTATTAGTCTGAAATGTGACAAACTCATAGAAATCAGAACTGATTACATTTCGTACGATAAAAAAATATCTTTTTCAAGAAAAAAAGAGAATAAGAATAATAATAATAATAATAATAATAATAATAATAATAATAATAATAATAATAAAAAGAAAAGAAAAGAAAAGGAGAAGAGAAGAAAATACCATCGTATTCTTTGCGAGCAAAGAATAAAAACGAAAAATTACGACGGTATTTTCTTCTCTTCTCTTCTCTCATGTACAAATATTCAATTGAGGATCGAAAGAACGTAGCAACGGATATGATAATCTAAAATGCGATTATACAACCAATCTAATAGGAAAGGCGCGTACATATTATTTTCTATTTGTGCTCCTCTTTTTGCACCCATTTCTATTATCATATATATTTGTTTGTTATAAACGTATTCGTTCGAAAACTACATTGTGCTACTTTAGGACAGTTCTGTTGATGCACAGATTGCATTCAGATTCTCCTTGTAAAATTCTATTTCAATGAAATTACTATTCTATTTTACTTTAAATAAGCGACTTACCAACGAACTTTGTTGATTAGTAGCATCTGGCAAAAATTGTCCAAATTCAGCAAGCAAATCTTCTTGATTTTCAAATAATTTAGCAACTTGACTATAAACTTCCGCCTCTGTCAAATGTTTTGTTCCACCCGTCGCACTGGAACTCGTACCTCCCATATGGCCAGACTCCTTTAAATTCCGCTGTTCTTTCTGATACGTATGCAATATTTCCAAAAATCGTTTATATTTATCTGGCTGACCTTGGAATCGATTCTAAAAATAATGTAACATGCTTTATTGTTTTTTCTCGTTTTTACTGCCTTCTATTCGTCTAATCTCTCCTTTCTTACTAATTTCCTACCTTAATTTTATTGACATAGTTTATCGCATGATTGAATTCAACTGGCTGACTTTGCTGCGTCTGTCCACCAGTCGACACTCCATCCGCTTGACTTAAAGCTTGACTGACAGCTTGCGCTTGTGCAGTACTAACATGTGAATTATTGTACACTGGTACGGGCGGTGGAGAAGGTGCATGAACAGTTAAGCTATTGGTTGTAATACTGTTTGCCATAGTATGGTGTATATTACCAGTTCTAAAAAAACAATTGAAATGCAGTTACAAATATATATATATATATATATATATTTGTAGGTGTGTGTATGTGTATGTGTTATTCTTGTAACAATTGTATTGTTACAATTTGTAATCTAATTATATAGTTATAATAAAATGCTTACCCTTGCATTATCTGTAAAACGGGAGGTGCTTTCGCAGGCTGTGTGGGTGGGCTAGCCACAGGAGGTGAACCAACATTCACTGTACAATGATGTTGCGATAACGTGGCGGTATGTGTTGCCGTCGGACTAGGCATACTGACGGATACTTGGAAGGCATATCCTTGTTCATTTGCTTGTACTTCTATCTTGTAGCCTGGTGGGAGAAATGTGTTGAAACCAACGATGAGTTCGGGATGTCCTTTGAAAAGATGACTCACTCGGGTTATAACTCCTGGGGTATCTATACTTTGAGATTTAAATTCCTTCATGATATCTAAGAAGTCATTGTACACCTGTAAATATAAAGATTCACGTTACACGATAAACAATATCAAGCGTTTCTTCTTTATTTATTCACTAATTTATGATTTATTCATACTGCAATTTTGTATATTAATAATCTTGTATGTTTTAATAATATTGTACTTTTGTACTTTTCTCTTACTCTCACCTGTGGTTGATCACTAAATTTATATTTTACTTGATCCAGATATGACAATGCATCTTCCACTTTTAATCTTTGGAATTGTTGAGATCCACTTCCTCCTCCCAGATTAGTGCCGGGCAGAGTAGAGGCCAGTGGTGTTACATTACCAGAGTGTACCTACAGTAATAATCGTTCTTATTTTTAAATTTGTTAAAACTCCTAGCGTAATAAATTTATTAGTGTATAAATTTATTCTATACTGTGTGTTTGTGTAAAATCCCTCTCATAAAGAAAAAGTAAATAATACAAACCTTATGTCGAATCGTGGATTGCTGTTGCGTATGAACCTGATTTTGCGATCCTGATGTAGGTTGTTGAGAAGTCATGGTATGACTATTGCCACTACTTATTCCACTATGCAAACCACCACTACCACCACCTCCACCACCACTACCACCACTGCCACCGCCGCTGCCGCCACCGCTGCCACTGCCGCTGCCGCCGCCGCCACCGCCACCGCTACCGCTACCGCTACCGCCACCGCCACCGCCACCGCCACTACCACTGCCACCGCCACCGCCACCGCCACCGCCACCGCCACTACCACTACCACTACTACTACTACTACTACTACTATTACTACTACCACCACCACCACCACCACCACCACCACCACTACCACCACCACCACCACCACTACCACCGCCTCCAGCAGCAGTGCTTATGTTGCTGCCGCTACATGTGGAGCTGAGTCCTCCTGCTGAGCCACTTGCCTGCTACATACATATAACATTTCTAAGGTAATACAATATTATCTATTTATTATTATTATCATCATCATTGCATTTTGTAATTTACCTTGATGGGAGATGGTGCTGCAGTTGGTACAACAATCGCTCCGGTGTATTGTTGTTGAGTCTGAACTGTACCAAACTGTATACTTCCTGGCATTTCTTTTGAAGTAACAGATCGAACTGCTTGACCAGGTACAACAACACCTATTCCACCGTGGTAATCTAAACTACCACCTCCACCACCTCCTAGAGCACTTCCCGCACTCACCGACGAGTGCTTTACTGGTGGTGATGCTATGTCGTCCAGTCCACGAACACGTTTCATCGCAAATCACATTGAAGATGCTAAAATGAGAATTTAAAAATAAATTTATTATTTTTTTTCTCTATTTTATGATACCATTTACAAATCTCTATCTAGAATATTATATTTTTGGTAAAGTATGCTTAGGCACTATTTGTCATAAGAATTTGGCATACGCGCGCGCGCGCGTGTGTGTGTGTGTGTGTGTGTGTAAAAAAAGAAATTAGAAAATTATTTTAAGTATAAAAATAGTATTGTAAAATATGTCAAGATTGATAAAATAATAAGTTATATTAGAAAAATATATCACGTGTAATAGCTTGTTATCAACTTGTATCATTCATCAAATTAAATAAAACGTTTAAAATTAATTATTATTTTAACAAGAGGTTATTTTAAATTCACCCATTTATTTTGAATTATAAATAAATCTGATGAACGTGATAGTTCTGAAGTATCTTGTACACATGAATAGTAATAGCACCAATTTCAAGTATACTTGTGTTCATATAAATATAGGTATAGCTTGTTCGTTACATATTCCTTACTAGTTAGCAATTTTCAAAGTAGATGCTCTATATATATATATATATATATATATATATATATATAGTAAATCCGTGCACACGGGAGATTACAGAATGTACCAAGTTTTAGTACAAAAGTGAAAGAAAATTTAACGTTTAAAACTGCGTCAAGTTAGGTTATATACAAGATCTTAATATTTTTTAAAATCGAAAGAAATTTTGCTCCATAATTTTATCGAATAACTTCACATTTGTTTGGAATTAATCTAGCGAGCATATGTAAAAGTAGATTTTTATCATAGCGATGGATATTCACTGACATAGACGACAATATTTTGTGATGAAACGGGAACGAGTTTATCGCGTTTCAAAGCGACGCGTGAGTCTCGGGACACACGCGTAAAAATAAGTTATAAACTCGTGCTAGCTACGAGAGTGAGTGCGAGTGTGTGCGAGTGCGTGTGCTCGCGCGCGCGAGCGAGTGAGTGAGTGAGTGAGCGAGAGATCCGACCGAACTTCATTGCAGAGTTCTCGACGTGGTGTTGCGCCTACGTGGAAAAAAATCACATCGAATACACAACGAAACGGGGAAACGACGTACAGATAAATGTTCCGGACACTGTGGTCGTGGTCGGACACGAATATCTCGTCCCGTTCTTACTTTCATGGACATGTTCTTTCTCCATACGTACCAATTTCCATCTGAAAAAAGATCCGTGTTTCTATTTCCACATAGATTTTGTCGTAGAAGTGCGACAAGGAATACACAAGTGATGATGGTGACGTCGAGATTGAGATATGTCTCTTGGTTGTGCCGCGCGTCGTGCACTGGCGTCACCGATTCTCCTCTAGCTCCCCCAAAACTTTCGATCGCGTCGGCGGCCGGGTTGGATTCCTGCTGCGTATGCACGCGCGAAACTTGCGCCGGTACAGTCAACCCGCGTTCTACCGTCTCCGAACTTGCGTCGTTCTACGCCGCAAAATCAGTCGTGTACGCGAAAAACAAGGTTTGTCAATGTAACACGTTTCCAAACACACTAGCCGGTCCCTTGTACGTTACGCAATATTCTACGTAAATACATAATGCATTCCCGGAGCAGGCTTCGCGACAAGTAATGTACGTCCGCGCCGCATGCGGTCACTTCCTCCGCGAAGCGCCACCGCCACCGCTGCTGCTGCTGCTCCCGCTCCTGCTCCCGCTCCCGCCGCTGCCACCTCCGCCGCCGCCACCGTCGCCGTCGTTGCCGTTGCCGCCACTATCGCCAGAGGCACTTTTGATTCGTACCTCCGGTGCGTACTCGTATCACCAGTTTCTTCCCTCGCTTCGTGATCGAATCTCTTGACGATGTCGAATAGATCCTTACACTACAAAGTTCTTTTTTTCTCCCTATCTCTTTTTTTTTCTTCCCTTTCTCTTTCCCCGTCTCCACTTCATGCACTCACTCTCTCACTCTTTCTCTGTTCCTCTTCCGTTTATGTCCGCGCGCTCCCTCTATTCACACGTACGCATCACACACACACACACACACACACACACACACACACACACACACCAGAGAGAGAGAGAGAGAGAGAGAGAGAGAGAGAGAGAGAGAGAGAGAGAGAGAGAGAGAGAGAGAGAGCTTTTTCCTTCTTCCTCTCTCTTCCCGCTCTCTTATTTTCTCACTCTCTTTCTCCTTGTACACTTAAATCTTTCTCTTTTTCTCTCTTTCTTACAATTCCTTCGTGTTCCCGCCTCTCTTCCTTTCTTTCTCACTTTTTCGTTCGATTCGTTGTTTTTTGACGACCAAAAAATCGACAAAGCCTTAACGGGCCGGTCGGTCCGGTTACCCGTAGGAATTCACTGTATTCTCGCTTCCACGAATA
Organism: Pogonomyrmex barbatus; assembly: GCF_055798465.1. Lineage (NCBI taxonomy): Eukaryota > Metazoa > Arthropoda > Insecta > Hymenoptera > Formicidae > Pogonomyrmex > Pogonomyrmex barbatus. The sequence continues at coordinate 11,171,855 of NW_028297160.1, forward strand.
CGCGCGCGTGAGATTACTTCTCAGCAACGACGAAATCTCGTCGTATGGGTAAACAAACGCGAGATAATGTACATGTTTCGGGTAAGCGAGAGGCACGCGTTACATCGAACTCGTCGGATTCACCGCACTTTTTCACAAGACGCGTACGTAAAAACCACCGAAATGCGGCACTCACACTTCCTCAATGGTACAAGGCAAACTATTGGATTTTGTGATGGCAAACAAGGAACCGACTGGTCGCGTAGCGGGACGGGACACGATAGTGGGGGGGAAGATACTGCGCAGGAGCGTATAGCGCGACCAGCAGCGTCTCTGTTACCAACCACTCGGGTGCTGCTACCGGCTGGCATCTTCCATTCCGTCATTTACCATCATCCGTGGCGCGAACGACACTGACTCCGGCTTTCGAGTTCTCGGACAAGTCTCCGAGTTTTTTGCCATCAGAAACGACTGATTGGATACGAAGGGAGCATCTCCGCGCGCGCACCCTCCCCCCCCACCATCACACACACATCATCACACAAAATACGCGCGACAGATATTGAGATTGGAGCGTGCATCCACATTCGACAGACGCGGTCAACTTTAACCTCTGCGAATCGTTTGAGCTCGCGACTTTTCAGCACGGTATTCCGATTTCCATCGGTGTATTTTAAAATCGTAATATGACGTATCGTAAATATGACGCGTGCTGCAACACTTGTCACGATCGTGTATGTGCGTGCATGAGCTTGTCATAACAATGTGCGTGGTCGCAGTCGCGATCGCCAACTGGGTTTTTCGAAAGAAAAAGAGAAAAAAAAATTGATCCTAAAAAACGAAGGAAAAAATATCGTGACTAAAGCAAAGAGGCAAACAATTGTGCCAATGTCATAGTATATCATTATTATATGTATTCATATATGCACACATGTGTACGTACATATGTATCACGTATGATATTCATTAGACGGCTAAAATATTTTGATATTTTTTAATCGAAAATCTTTTTGTCTCGCCCATTCGTTCGCTTAAGCGTCGCGTCATCAAACGTTAGTAATTTTCATCAAATCTGTTTTCGTGTCTCACGAAAAATCATTAATGTAAGGCACCTGCCTCGTGACTAGGGATATTGTATCAATTTCCGCTTCCGAATTTATTAATTTATTCGTTTGTTGGCGCAAAGCCCAAGGAGACGTATCGAGGGTTATCATGAAAAGAGAAACAAGCTTCGACCCCGATGATACGTACAGCCCTGGACTGCCATCATTGTGACAAGCCGCTGAGAAGCGTGCGCATGCGCGCGCGTGCGCCATACGCGGTGCGCGGCCGAGCGTTTCCCCGCGGCCCCGATCTCGCAACCGACAGCTGTTCCAAGAGACGAGCGAACCCCCCATTGTAATCTGGGTCATGGAAACTGCGCAAAATGGCCCGCTGTTGCGACCGGATCGCGCCGTTTGTTGCGAACGAGCGTCGCTGACTTAGCAATTTTGCAATATGAGTCGTGGCACACGCCATCGCCGTTTTTCTTCGTTTTCGTTGCGTACGCTGCGACTCGCCGTACGGGATGCACTACGCGTCGCAACCGTTCGATCGTTTATCTGTCAATGAGCTTGACTGGTCGCTGACCAGGGAGAGCCACGCGTGGATTGGTCGATGGACTTTGCTCGACGACTCCCGCGCGAGTCTCGGAGCTTGGGCTTGGAACTTGGCTTCGGAGTATTCGGAGTTGCAATTGCATATGGCATGCGTGCGATTGTGACGTGAGAGATAACGTGAGAGAATCGGTTAATTCCCTCTCGAGTAACGCGTAATGGATCGCGTTTTGCGTCGCTTTTTCGACACGAAAGTCGCAAGATAGACTCGAGAGATGCGACACGAAAGGAGAGGAAATGCTTCATCTTATCTCTTCACTCTTTTTTTCCCTTCTCTCTTTACCTTTTTGCGGGTCACGCGGTTCCCTTGTCACGTGACCATGTACCCATGTGACTCGACTAGACTCGACGACTAAGTTTTACCCTGTGAAGCCAGTGTTCGCATCGTTTTCACAAATCTACGAATCCACATGGCTCATGGCTGACTTGCAATCAACGAAGATGTTTGCTCTTGGATAAAATTTAGTCACTCAGTTTGATATTCCGTGCATCTTTTCATCTTGTCGTCGACAAACGATATCTGTCCAGACTAAGATCATCTTTTTCGTTTTTTGCGTAAGAATTTTTTTTCATAAAATCTTTCTTTTTTTCATAATTCATTTGACTAAAAGTAGATACCATCACTTAAGAAACTTTGCTCAGTTTACAACGATCGCATTACACGTATAACGATTATCCATTACATAATGGATATCATTCTATTTACGTCATTTGTGTTCCATGCAGGCATTAACAAACTGTACAAATAAAAAATATATGAAAAAGAAAAATCACACATACACACACGAATCGATTGTCCAATGGAGATGATCAGAAATGTTGTCATAGGTATATCCGGCGGTGTCGATAGCGCCGTGGCGGCTCTTCTACTTAAAAATAGAGGTAGAAATAAAGAAATTGAATTTTAACTTTGTTTTTATTTTGTTGTATACTTTTATTAAAAATTCATATTTCTTTAAGGATTCAATATTACTGGAGTGTTTATGAAAAATTGGGACATTAGAGATGAAACAGGAAAATGTGCGATTGAGAGAGATTACGATGATGCTCGATGGATTTGTGACAAACTGAAAATTCCTTTGATACAGGTCGATTTTGTCAAAGAATATTGGAACGAGGTTTTTAGGTAGTTGAATCTTAAACAACAAGTAACAACAACCAATAACAATCATTTTCACTTGTAATTTTTCCAGTGATTTGGTCGAAAAATATCAGAATGGTTATACTCCGAATCCAGATATCTTGTGCAATAAGAAGATCAAATTTAATAAGTTTTTTCATCTCGCATGTAGTAGATTTGAAGCAGATGCAATTGCAACAGGCCATTATGCCAAGACAAGTTTTGGACCTTATCTGGAGAATTATAAAGCAGATACTAGCAAGTATCCTACATTACTTAAAATTAATCTATCAATTAAATATTGCAATGATACAATGCAATTGTTATAATTCTGTAGATGTATGTTTGTTACAGGCACAGGATAGCAATAAGGATCAAACATTCTTCTTGAGCCAAGTGTCACAACAAATCTTGAGACGTTGCATGTTTCCTCTTGGAAATTACTTGAAAAGTCATGTAAAGACAATGGCCATAGAAGCAGGATTGCATCAAATAGCATGGAAGAAGGAAAGCATGGGTATCTGTTTTGTGGGAAAACGTAAATTTCAAGATTTTATCTCAGAGGTAAAGGATACATTCCTTTCTATTAAATGTTGAATGCTTTCAACAAAATTTGGCAATTAATCTTCGGCAACGATTGCAGTATATTAAAGATAAACCTGGCGATTACATAGATCTAGATAGTGGACTGTCGATAGGCAGACACAGTGGCGTTCACAAACGAACAATAGGGCAAAGATGTAAAATTGCTAGTTGTCTCAAGCCTTATTATGTGTTTAGTAAGGATCTGAAGACAAATACAATTATAGTGGTACGTAATAGAAAATAAATCAAGATTTTATTGTGAAAATTAGTTAAACCTTGCTAATGACATATGTATCTTTATAGGTAAGCAGTACAACTCATCCAGCACTGTACACCGATTTTTTGATAACGCAAGATATTCATTGGATTAATCAAGAGCCGAGATGGAACAATGGTGTGTTGAATTGTAACTTTCGCTTTCAACATAGAAATCCGTTGATCGCTTGCAAAGTATATATGTCCAAAGATCGTTTGTTTATCCGTCTTGATGTACCTTTACGAGCGATTACAAAGGGACAGGTAATTTGTAACGAATAATGATAATGCTTTCTAAAAATACTCGATATTCTCGGTGACGTTTCACGATAACAATAGCGACAGAATTAGAATAGCCACAAAATAGTTATTAATCTGGTTATGTTATTTTATTTTAATAAAATTATAATATATAGATTAATATATATAGATATATATAGATTATAATATATATGCGCCGTGCTATCATTTGTCTTTACTGCTGAATTTTTACATGTAGGTTGTGACTTGGTATCGATATATCGGTATAATTTATATATATATATATATATATGTGTGTGGATTTTAGTATGCTGTTTTGTACTTTGGAGAGGAATGTCTGGGTAGCTCAATGGTATCGTGTACTGGACCGTCTTATTTTGCACTTGACCGGCAAAACTGCACAGATTCGTCAGAAATTGATAGCATTTCGAATTTAAATATTCAAATATGAATTTGAATATTTAACTATTTATAATAAATACATCATTTTCGATTGAACATGATATTCAAATATTAATTTTTTCTTACTCCTTAACAGTAAAGGAAATATAATATTCCCCATATATTAAAAGACAGGATTATATATCATATATATATATATTCCCCCCTCTCTCTCTCTCTCTCTCTCTCTCTCTCTCTCTCTCTCTCTCTCTCTGTGTGTGTGTGTGTGTGTGTGTGTGTGTGTGTGTGTGTGTGTGTGTGTGTGTGTGTACAGAATGTCCCGAAATTGAAAAAAAATTATATTTTATAAAATTCATATTTTATATATATATATATATATATATATATATATATATATATATATATATGGGTGCGCGCACACAATGCATACATATAGGAAAATATATTTTGTATATTTTGGAGCGTAAATACGCATTACGTAATAACGTATGATTATGTATCATACATGCGCGCGCGCGCACGAGTATCCCCACATATTAAAAGACAGGATTTTATATATATATATATATATATATACACACATTATATATATTATACATGTGTGTGTGTGTGTGTGTGTGTGTGTGTGTGTGTGTGTGTGTGTGTGTGTGTGTGTGTGTGTGTGTATAAAATCCTATCTTTTAATACGCGAGGACACTCATGCGCGCGCGCGCGCATGTATGATACATAATCATACGTCATTACGTAATGCGTATTTGCGCTCCAAAATATATACAAAATATATTTTTCTATATGTATACATTGTGTGCATCCATATATCTTTATATATATATATTTTTTATACGCGTGCGCACGCGTATGTGTGTGAGCGCGTAAGGGCTTACGTGTACGTATGTACGTACGTATATATAAATGTTCCAATAAATAAGAGTTTTAAACTTTTGATGCGTTCCGCTAGGGGTGCACTCAATTTTCCGTCTAGGTATTGTTTCAAATTACAGTTGGTGCTTTTCGATTTTTTCCAGCGATATTTCAGTCATACCCCATTTTTCGATACCATTCTCAGATTAGTCACGTGTATAGATAACCATTAAAAGATTAGATTTAAATTTGATAAAAATTGAAGTGAGTTTTATTTGGGAATAGTTTTAAGAACAAATAGCTTTGGAGATGAGAGAGTAAATAAAAGCGAAGAAAGATAATTTGATTTGTACATCGAATGTGACTAAAAACTTGAAAAATCTCTTATATTTCATTAATGTAAACAAGGATACGATTCTCATGATAAAAGTAATCATGGACATATGTTATTAAATTTAAGAACATTACTTAACATTAATCGGATGAATGTTTTTATTATCATCATCAAGATATTACACGTAACACATGTGTCCGCAGTTTTGTTACGAGCAAATAGGGCTTTAATAGCAATGAAGGTTATTCCACAAAAGATCGGCACAAACAGTTATAAGAGCAAATTTCGTTGGAACATCTTGCCCAATTACAATGATTATTTCATCAAAGCAAAAGAAAACAACACGGAAAGTGAGTAAGTGCAAACAAAGAATGACAATATATGGAACAATTTAAATTTTAGTATAAATTCGAAACAACAATTTTTAACGAGCATTTGTATCCTAAATTAATATATCAGCATCGTGACACACACACACACACACACACACACACACACACACACACACACACACACACAGAGTACGTGCGTGTGCGCGTGTGCTGTATTACACACATGCATAAAAGCATTGGAAGATATCAAGTGACAAGTTGGATAGAGAGTACAAAGAAACGAGATGGACTCGATCATGATGGGATGTTGCGCGTAGAATATGAAATATGACGTATCGTGTTATTGAACGATAACTGCAAGTTATTAGAGTCGATTGACGCGAGTAATTCGATGTAAGGAGCGCGTGAAGCGTCTCTCACCGTGTGCGTGCCGTGTACAAGGCTGTATCTGTAGCTCGGTTGTTACTCTCGCGATTGCGACGTTGCACGGTTGCGAGATCTCACGTACGTAAATTACTTCGTTAGAGATGCCGTTTGACAAATTTTGCTCTCAGATAGTATATAGTTGCGAGGCGCTCATCGACACTCGTGCTTTGATCGTGGACGTAATCGCGTAATAATTTGCTCAGTACATTCGACTTTGGCGCGCAGTTTACATCTCGTCTGACAATCGCTGATTCTAATAGTTTTGCACTTCGTCAAGAGTACGTTATTGTTCAGGATTACGAGTGAATTACGAGTGGATAATCAATTGCATTATTCGCGGGAGTAAGTTGCATTGAATAATCCGATGATAAATTGCAAATAAGAATTTAATTTATATGAGAAGAATTTATATGTTATGTCGAATAAAATTTCAAATTTCCTTAGATGTAGATTTAAAATTTGCTCTTTGATACGTTTAAATATTTTTATACAATTTTTTCTCCTTTCTTTTGCTATCATTTAATTATCATCCAATTATTTTTTTCTCCTTGTAGAAAAAAATTTATTTTAGTTTTTTGTTATTGTCTGTATATCTGGTTTATTATGCGGAAAATAATTCAAACGCGTATTATTAAACTCTTGATCCTCAATTTTATTATATTTACGGATTAGAAATTCTATTGTATATTCGCGCTTGCTCGTAGAAATATGCATATGCGTGAAAAATGTCATTTCTCTATCTTTTGTACAAATTGATCGGTGAGCGGACAGTGGAAATAGACAAATTTTAATTTCTCCTATTCAAAATCTGTTCGATATAATTATTAATTATTTATTAATTTTATTAAATATGTGCGCGTGTATGCATGTGTATGTATAGAATAAAATGGAAACAATTATCTCTTTGTCCTCCCTTTTTTTTTCCCCCTAATGCGAACGATATATACATATTATACTCATATTAATCCAATCATCTTATCCAATGCGCACCCGCGCGCGGATACGTAACATGTATATAATTATTTTCAGAGAAAATGCAAAGTGGCAGTAATTTGAATCAATTCAATGACGATGACTTTTTCAGTAGTGGACCATGTCCATCGTGCAGATTAGCTATCAATAAGGAAACCGGTAGACTCAAGTATGTATTCTATATAATTTGTTTTCTATATATTTTGATACAAATATTTTGTAGTTTTTTGCCAAGTGGCTGAACCTCTTGTAAATTTCAGATGGTGTCCTGGTGGAAATGAAACCTGGCGCTTCCGTATCAAACTAATGCTTCTTATACCCGCGATGTTGCTGCCGATTACCATAGTGTTTATCGCTTTGTCACGATTTCAAGCCACAACCGAAGCCTCCGAGTCGCGTGTCGTTTCTATTTACAAGATACAGGAACAGGATAAACAAAAAATCACTGACGTCTTTTGGCGTAAGTTCTAATGATTGAGTAATGGTCGTAATGGTTAGAGGAATGCTAACGATTAACAGTTCCCGTTATTGCGTGCGATCGAGGAACATACGTTCGATAAGCGGATATGACATCCATCGCCTCTAGTTATTGCTTTCATTCCGATGATAAAGAATTAAATCTATAATACGTATATGCTTGTCTGTCGCGCTACGGAGCAAAAGTATTCTAGCTTGGATCAACAAGAAAGTATAAAAAAAAATAGCATGTAAAACGTGTAAATTCTCGATAATGAGTCGATATGTATCGATTTCCTTGATCGCGCGTCATACAGATATAAAAAAATTTACATTACATTATCGTACGTGCATTCTGAAGTACGCTCTCTTCGAGAGAACTGATTCTATTTCTCTTCATATTTTATCGGTTATCAGCTGCTATCAGTCACAACGACGCAGAACACACAGCGGAAGGAACCGAAGAAGAGAACCGACTTTTGCTTCCCGATATGAAAACGAGTTATGTGCCCGTAGACACGTATTCTTCATTTCAATCGCGATCACGATCGCTTCACCGTCGCAAGAGAGACATCGACGGGGTACTTAATCTCCAGACAAATTCGAAGCAATCCCAAATTTGGTTCTCTCTGAGAGTTAAAGAATAACCTTTTCCTGTTTTTCTATATATTCCTTCTACCGTATTCTAGTCTTATCTCGTTCTTTCTTCTCTTCCTGTTCTATTCCCACATCCTTGAATTTGCAATCATTCCCACACATATGCCCACAAGCGGCGAGAAAATATCCCGAAGACGACACGATCCTTTTCAGGAGAATCACACGAGAGATGGATTCGAATTGGACGATCGAGCAACGTTCTCGTCTCGTGCACATGCCCGTTTAGCTAACGACAAACTGGCAGATTTTCTTTCGAGGGAAGACTCGGATGGAAAAAATAGTACGGTGGAGAGAGTCTTTTCGGCTTCCGACAACGTAAAGCCGAACGTCGACAAAGTCAAGGTATACAAGCGCGCATCCGGAGTAATCCTGCCAATGATTAGGAAATTTATTAATGTTTTTGTCATTATCGGTGATTCTCTCTTACATTTATTAAAAACAAATTGTTTAAAGCGCCCAACTACAAATTCGCTCTTCCGCAACATTTTCTAGAGATAAGATCCATGACTAAAAAGGAACCTATCATGATAAATGTTCCTTCTAAATGTTCCTCCATGTGCCATTTTGTATAATTGCTCTCGGAACAATTGTACAAAGCCAATTATAATCCGAAGAATTTGTACGTGTCCAAATGATTGATACGATTGAAGGATTCCCTCAATTGTGTCAATTAAATTTTCTATAGATGAAGAACGGTGAAAGCAACGACGCGCAAGAAGATAAGATTGAAGAAAATAATTTCTTGGGCGATTACTATCCGGAAGAAGAAATTGATGATATTCACGAAAGCAGTGGAACAAGGTGTAATTGTCGCTATTCCGGGTCAGTAATATCAATAATACTGGAAAATCTATATGTTCGATATTTAAATTGGTTTACCTCCCCCCCTCTCTCTGTGTGTGTGTGTGTGTGTGTGTGTGTGTATGCGCGCGCGCGCGCGCGCGCGTGTGTATGTGTTAAATCTTTAAATATTTTAAATATATACAAGATAACATTCTCTCCTACAATTTTTCTAAATTCGTAATTTTGTAAATTTGTATATTTGTATATGTATTTGTATGCGGAGAATACATTCTTCGCATGAGGATATATTCAAGTTTTTTTTATTCGCAAAGTTTTTTAACGTCGGTAAGTTAAAATATTAATAATAATTTAATGATAATTTATGCTACATATTTATTATATTCTTTGTTTTAATTAATTAAAAACACATTATTTTCTTATATAATTTAAATTATATAAGAAAATAAATAGCAGAGAATAGTTTGTGATTTAAAATTTATCTTTTTCCTTTTTTTCCATTGGATTGAGATTCAAATATCAAAAACTTTGAAATAAAGAAATGAAAAAAACGGGACTTGAGCGACGATTTTTTTCTTCAGAATATTTTCTACACATGAAAATATATAAATTTACAACATTACAGAAAAATCGGAGGAGAGAACATTATACTGCATATTTACTATATTTTAGAAAGACAGAAGAAGCGATGTCATTTGAATTCAGTGATAAATTCGCGACAGACATAAATATTGAAAAACGATCGAAGAAGGAATTGGCGAGAACCCAAAAAGAAGACTCGTTTTCTATTTCCATCAATGAAACGTGGCTATCGCTAGTTGAAGGACGTGATGCGATCGAGAATGATGAAATATCTGATCTTCGTACATTTTGGAAAGGCGAGGGAAATGCAAAGAGTATCAGAGAGGCCCGAGGTATATTATCGCGTTACGAGCAAATGATTTTTGCTCTTTGTTTTTTGGGATTCCTTATTGATGTGTCGAATAGAATAGAATAGAAAGTATATACTTAAAAAAAAAAAAAAAAAAAAAAAATACCACCGTTTACTTATAAAGCGACGAAACTAACGAAAATATTAAAAGAGAATTTATTAAACATAGCTCAGATAATGCTGAGATATATGGATAAAAGCGTGGATCCGTGTGAAGATTTCTATCAATATGCTTGCGGCAATTGGGCGAAACGTAATCCTATTCCAAAAGACAAAGCTGGCTATGATACTTTTGAAATGCTCAGGGAATCGCTGGATTCTGTATTGAGAGAGTTATTAGAGGACCCGATATCAGGCGACGCCGATGAGATAAATGCCGACGATGCTACGGTAAAGGCGAAATATTTGTTTCAAAGTTGCATGAATCATGGTAAGTATGAATCTATCAGCGCAGTATGAATCTAAGCGCTGGTAGATCACATCAATATTTGTGCCAACTATTTTAATACGATAAAAACTTGTTCTAGATATTCTAAAGCAACGTATGGAACAACCACTAATTCGACTTCTGGATTATCTCGGTGGTTGGCCGATTCTGAGACCGGATTGGAATCCTGACAAATTCGATTGGCTTCTCTTGACCGCACAACTTCGATTGTACAATAATGACGTATTAATTTCGGAATGGGTGGGTCCAGATATTAAAAACAGCGACAAATACGTGATACAGGTAACAGTGCGACTCATTGTATCGTATCTTGCCTCGCCTTGCCTCTCCTCGTCTCGTCTCATCCGAATGGAGAAAGAGAAAAAGAAAGAAAAGTGGAAAATTATCGAAATATTTTGTTTGCAGTTTGATCAAACGTCACTCGGGCTTCCTACAAGGGATTATTTTCTACAATCGTCTAACACGATTTATCTAGAAGCCTACAAGGATTACTTGATGAAAATCGCAATTCTACTCGGCGCATCCTTGGATAATGTGACTATTCAAGCCAAAGAGATGATTGAATTTGAAACGCAACTCGCTTCTGTACACATCATCATCATTTATCGCCTTTGTTTTGCATGGTTTCGTTCGTTCATTCACTATTATTCATTAATTTTGAATTTTGTAGATTACATCATCACCGGACGAAAGACGAAATTTTTCGGAACTATATCAACGAATGAGCATTGGTGAATTAAGAACGCTTGTGCCGCAAATCGATTGGCGCCGTTACTTGTCGATCGTTTTGGCTCGACCGATAAATTTTTCCGAACCAGTTGTTGTCTTTGCGTTGCAATATATTCAAGATTTGGTTGTTTTACTTTCAAAGACGCAACCTAGGTACATTATAGATTTAAAATCAATTTCAGGATTTTTCTTCCTTCTTCCTATATATATCCTGTGTATACTCGTTACGAGCAATCCATTACTTTCGCAGAACAGTGGCGAATTATCTCTTGTGGAGATTTGTACGGCACAGAGTGAACAACTTGGATGATCGTTTCCAGGAGGTTAAACAGAAATTTTACTATATTTTATTTGGTAGAGAACAAGCACCGTCAAGATGGAAAAATTGCGTAACCCAAGTTAATTCTAACATGGGCATGGCCGTCGGATCGATGTTTGTTAGAAAGTATTTCGACGAAAACAGTAAAAACGATGTGAGCATTCTTTTTGAAAATGTATTCTTTTAATGATAGTACAATTTGTGCAAGTAAAGGAAAAAAAAAGAAAAATAGAAGCGAAATATTTTTTCTATTAAATACGAAGCGGGAAAGATTAACATCAGTTTTGTTCCCCAACAGACATTATCTATGACTCGAGAGATACAGCGATCCTTTAGAGAGCTGCTTAACAAAACCAATTGGATTGACGACGAAACAAAATACTTGGCGACTGAGAAAGTGAACGCTATGTCACTGAGAATCGGTTATCCAGATTTCATCCTACAGCCACATCTACTGAATGAGCGTTATAAGGACGTAATGTATCTTTACTTTTACACACACACACATACACACACGTACACGCGCTCACCACACACACACACACGCACGCACGCACGCGCGCGCGCGCGCGAGCATCCATTCTAGAACATACTGCGATTTTATAGCGGACAAAAGTTATTAATATAATCGACATTATCTTAATGCAGGTTGTAATTCGACCAAACGAGTACTTTGAAAATATTTTAAATATTTTACAACATTTGACCAGAATTGAGCAAAATCGTCTTGGCAATACCGTCAATAAAACTTTGTGGAACACTGCCCCAGCGGTCGTCAATGCTTACTACAGTCGCAATAAAAATCAGATAAGTCAGTTCAAGTCAGTACCTCGTTTAAGAGGAAACATCCGCGCGTTTTCTCTTTTTTTTTTCGCGCAACTTGGCTTAAACTATTGATACTTCTGTCCGATACTTTCCTTTTGTCTTCCAGTGTTTCCAGCGGGCATACTACAGCCTCCTTTTTATCATAGATTTTTTCCACGAAGTTTAAATTACGGTGGAATTGGTGTTGTGATTGGACACGAGATTACTCATGGATTTGACGATAAAGGTAGACTGTTCGATAAGGACGGGAATCTTCATAGATGGTGGAAAGATGAAACGATCGATGGTTTTCATCGGCGAGCGCAGTGTCTCATCGGTATGAAAAGAGAAGATTCTCTTTAATCAATCGGCAAAAGAGGCAATATCGATCCACCGTTAATCGAATGTTCCTCTTCTTTCAATCTTCTCTTCGTAGATCAATATGCACGTTATACCGTGACGGAAGTTGGTATGCATATAGATGGCGTTAATACACAAGGCGAAAATATTGCTGATAATGGTGGCATTAAACAAGCATTTAGAGTATATCTATAGATCTTGCTCTTTGATTCAAAGCACAATTCTAGAAATTCTCTTTCATCGAAATTAAAAAGTTTACCATTTCTTTACAGGCGTACGAAAAATGGTTACGTTTAAACAAAGAGGAAGACGAGACTTTACCCGGAATAAGTGCGACGGACAAACAATTATTCTTCCTGAATTTTGCTCAAGTATGGTGCGGTTCGATGCGTCCCGAAGCAACGAGAAATAAACTGAAAACAGCTGTACATTCCCCTGGTAAGTTTCGCGTGATTGGCACTCTCTCCAATTCGAAGGATTTCGCTCAGGTGTTCAATTGTCCTCTTGGTTCCCCCATGAATCCTGCGAGCAAATGCTCAGTGTGGTAAAACACAAACATGTACAGTACAAGATCGTATCATATGTATATCGGTACGATTTATTAGGATCACAATGGCTCGTTTGTGATTGCGTACAGTTCACGCTCAAATGGATTCTTTAGTTAAGATTCTTAGCCAAGTTTCTTACAAATGTAAAAAATAATAGAGAAATATACACTTGGTTTTAACGCATACATTGCTTGGTACATTATCCTAAAATGTGTAATGCTGAGAGATAGAGAAGATGGAATGGATAAAAGGAGAGAAAGAGAGAGACGGGAAGGAAGGAGGGAGTATTGCAGAATGTGAGATGTAGCAATATCATCAAATCTGCTTTTATTACCACGGTGATCTCTATGGTCATAATTTTATTATGTATAGCCGTTATATATATATATATATATATATAATATATATATATATATATATATATATATATATATATATATATAAATCATAATTATACCAGAATTTTAATATTCTTTACTTTTTATAATATTTTATCAAAATTGGCCTATTAAATATATAAATATACGTTTCGCGGGTGCTACTTCCATCTAATTAACGAAAAATCAATGGAAGTATAGCTTGACCACTTATTCGGTTGGTCATGTCATCAGTACGTATACTTTAACGAAGATCTTCACTTGTGTAGAAACTGGTATTCCAAGATGTCTTCCTCATCTATAAAAGAGAAAAAAAGGATTACTTTATATTGTTAAAATCAAAATATAAAAACTGTTTCGTTTATAAGATTTTTTTTTCAACTATAGACATGTTCGTCGTGTCTTATGTGCGCGTATATATGTAACGTACACGTGTTACAAGTTGAATTTACATATGCAAAAAACATTCCAAATTTAAATTGTTTTATCATACACAATGAAGTAATTATTTGCCACTGTAATTAACTTATTATCATATTAATATTTCCAATTAGATGCATATATATATAAATGTAAAATGAAAAATATAAAACTTTGCTTTAATTATAGATACACACAAGTTTATAGAATAACTGAGTGCAAAAAACGTAAAAGTAATATATAGCTATATAACTTTTGAAAAATGTATAGTGAAAATATATATATATATTTTTTTTATAGAAAAAACTACGTGTTTTAAAATAAAATACACTCACAATCATCTCTGCTATTGTTGTCCAAATCACTAGTTTGTGTATGACTCTCCTCGTGCATACGCCGCCCTGCGTCATTCATCAATGCAGCACAAGGCACAAAAATGACTCGATTACGTATTTGAATGTAATGTGCATACTAGCGATCTAATGTTTAACAACACAACGTTCTTATTCTTCAGAACAGGAAGGCGATACAAGCGGAGAAAGTGAGACATTTTCAATTTCAACAAGATCACTTTCGATATAATGAGATTTTAAAAATCTACACGGATTCTTGATCTGTCGATATCAATGCACGTTGTAATTAATATGCGAATGGCAAAGAGATGCTGTTTCAAAAGATGATTATAAAATATAATTATAAAATGTAATGATTACAAAAAGATAATTTGTCAATGTTGTATTGCACTGTCCTGTCTGTAGATTATGTTACGTGAGATTTTGTACATTTTATTTTTATATATATATATATATATATATATATATATATATATAATATATATATATATATAAACACACAGTGCGTACCGCACGCACGCACGCACGCGTATGATGTGTGTGTAAATGCACTTACGTTTTAACTTGACGAATGTTAACGCTTTGCTAATGCAATTTTTCATTAAACGTTTACAATAAGATACAAATCTGTATATTAAAAATTGGACTTATAACAGTAAATTTTATCGAGTTGTATTGTCTGTGTGCAAAATTATTCGGTATTGTTATGTATTTACATAAGTAATATTAAAAATGCGTGATATTTTGTACATCAATCAGAAAAATTGCATAACATTCAGATCGTAAATATAGTTTCATGTCCAATATGAAAATGATAGAACAACGATAGGACAAACGACTTGATATAACAAAGGATAAAGAAAAATAATCTTTTCATTAAAATTCATGGTTTCATAACCATCTATTTCTCCTTCTTATAATAAACATTTTATAAATTTTTAATATACTCAAGTATACGCGAATTATTATACTTAATAAATATGCGTGAAACTATATTTGTCTCTGTTAATTAATTTGTCATACGGTGTAACATTGAATGCACATGAACTATTCGTCTATTCTTTTGCTCTATGCGAATAATTATATAGTGTGTGCACCAATAATGATAGAAGATAGAATTAAAGACATATTTTGTCATTATCATTTTGCCGATATGATTAGAAAGAATAAGGAAAAAAAAAAACAGTTTTAACGAGTATGTTTTAACCCTATCACAGATCCAAAGTTTACGCTCTGCATATGACGATATTAATATAAAACTACTAATTATAAAAGTAATTCTTTTTATCGGATCATTGAGTCAAGCAGAAAAAACGTCTTCTTTTACGAAATGCGGTAAATGAAGTCATGATACAATGGTAAGGTATAAGTAGAAAAAATACACTTTGACATGTGAACATTTAAAAATTTAAATAAAACACACACGAAAATTGTGTATTATGAATTAGTGTAAAATATGTGTGCGAGACGATGACGATAAATATAATCTGAGAGAGCTATAAAGCTAGATGCTTGCACAAGCATCTATATAAATTATAAATCTCGCAGTCTTCTATACTTTTAACGATGATAAAATGGCACATTTAGTGTATGAGCGTAATTCGTATATGTACACTTGGATTGCATTTAAATCGATACAATGTTGCTTAACGTAATTGTAAAACTATTCTTCAATATAGGTCTTTACACACGGAATAAGAGGAAAACTGTCTCGCGTGAATATTGCAAAAATTTTGAAAAACGAATCGATACAATTGCGAACGAAGCGAAACAATCTTCGTACGCGAATACATATTTTCTCGAATAAATGTTTCTACACAGATACTGAACACTTAAAATAATAGAAATAAGTGAATTTATGATTGAATAATTAAAAACAAGTCCTCTCGACTTTAAAGAAATAGCTGCCCCATTGTCGTAGACAGTCCTAAAACGCAATTAATTAAATGATGTTAATAGAAATACAAATCTTTTCAATATATAAATATAAATTACATGCATGCGCAGAGAAGAATTCTTATAAACAGTTCATTGAGGTAAACCTGTGTTATTTACATGTTCATTTTGTGCTTTATGCCTTGTGCAACCGTGCTGCTGCAAAGTAACAATGAATCACATAGTTACACTTGTAACGAAGCGTGCATAACTGTGTGCAAATATACAATAACAAAACATTATATAGTAAAAAGACATTTCTAATTAAATCTCTGTAATATCATAGAATACAGTAAATGCATGGATCATCAAACGAATTTAGGATTACAGGACATGCAGAAAGATAACGGTAAACATTTTGCCATTTGGGACCGATGAGTTTACTTCGACGAGTTCACCCCAGTCTTTCTCTATTGCGAAAATACAAATTTTATTCTTTACTTCTTACTATTTTACTGGAATAATGTTACGTATTAAAGATTCCTTATCATTTTATTTTATAGTATACCAAGTATCAAAGAACAAAAGAAAGATAACGGATATTAATGAATTTTACCATTGATGTTCTATAGAAAAAACAAAAAGTTTTCCTTCTCGATTAAGTCGAGTCTTACATTATAATATAACGTAATTCTTTCAAATTATATTACATGCAAAATGTCACGACATAACTTTAAAAATAAAACAGATTTCTCTAAAATAGTTCTAAAATGCAGAGAATGCAAACGATAGTACATAAGAAACAAATCTGTACAAATAAATCGAAGTCTTCAGACCTTATTCAAATCTGTGTACGCTGATAGGTCGAATCAGTGAATAAATACTTTGAACATTAAAAAAGCGACAGCAATTATGCATGGACGTTGGTATGCACGATAGATTGACAATAACCATCATGTTTATCGGAATATTAAAATGGAAACAGGAATATTGAGCTTCGAAAAAATTCTTAAAAAGAAAAAAGAGAAGATATGCAGACATTTATCAGCATTAATATTCACATTGCAAGCATGAATAACGATTATAACCATTCAAAGTATTCATCCACAATGTGTGTGCGTTTTTAATTTTGTAGCAGATGTATATTTAGCTCTTTTTCTCTTTCTCTATTTACAACATCTACATAACATCGACAAAGAATTCACAAGGATTTCCCATCGCAATGCGAAATGACTGTCTACTACCAGATAAGTCTTGTTGATTCTGCTGATTCCCTGATCCCGTTCCCGTTTGAACAGATTGTTCGGAACCACTGGAACGACTGCGGCTTCCGTTAGATCTCTTTCCATTCGAGCCATTACCGTTGCCGGAATTTTTACTTGGCATCGACGGCACCGATGGGTTATGCAACTCTGATTCCGATGCCGAAGAACACGATTTCAGATCGTGAATAGGTTCCTTACAAATGCGTTCGCTACCCGCGCTACTACCACCTGTCAATATCAATACACATACCCATGAGACATATTTGAGGTGATATATGCAAGAAGATTGCTTCAGCTAATAAGGAAGAATATATTTTACCTGAGCCACTATGTACGCTCTCTTCTCGATGGTAACCATACACAGTGGGCTCGTTTGTAAAATTAAATGGCATGGGACTGTAACCTGTCGCCGAATGTGGTGCGTATGTTCCCGAATAAGGCATGTCCCAAGCGCTCGGTGGCGGCAAAGGACCAACTGTATCACTATCTAGTTTCATGTTGCTCATGGCTGAACACAGATCACCAAATATGTAATAACATTGTTCGGAAAATGTTATTTTGTTCACCGTATGCCGGATGTAACCAGCTTTCAGCATAAGCGATGCATATTTTCTAGCATCGCGCCGATCGATAAATCCTTCCACATGCGTATTTAACCAGTCTACGACATCCGCACCGATAAATGCATTTGGAATGGTAATTTTAAGCCACATTCGATCGCGTATCTCTAAGCCAGAATCAGGTCGAGCCATCGCTCGTACCACTGTCGGCATATCGGTGTTGACAGTCAGATGAAGTTCTTCCAAGGGTCCTGAAGCGAAACATTGCAAAAATTATTAATTCGATACGCAAATAGACAGTAACATACGCTTCGCTCGCAATCGATTCTTAATACGATCCCAACCCACATTTTCAGAGTTCAAAATGATCAAAGACAAAAATATCTTCCAACCAAACTAAAAGATTTATCTTACAGATAAACGATACAAATTTTATCATCAATTTGTTTCTCATTTAGCTCAAAGTAAACTTCGTGATTTGAATCAAACGAACCTTTTTTTTTTTCCTCCATTCAATTTGAGAATTAGCCACAAGAATGTTCAATGTTGAAAATGTACATCAAGTCAATTAAATACCTTTGCTGTATATGCTAGACTAGATATCATTTTTCACACATCGAGACATAACTTACGTTCAGTATCTGGCAGCGTGCTCGCAAGACTGCTCGAAGTTGAAGTTAACGTCGTGGCACTTGGTGGACGAGGCGGGAAACCCTCGCCTCGTATAGCAGCCGTGTGTGCTACCCACGCACCAGGATCTATGGGACGTACCGGTTCTGTACGAGGTATCGTAAAGTAACCTTTTGGATTTGGATCCCAACATTTCGCAACTACAAGTTTGATAGGTCTAGAGAAAAAAAAAAAAAAAAAAAAAAAAAAAAAAAAAAAAAAGAGAGAGAGAAAAAGAATAATAATCTTATTTTACAATATAATCTCACATTTCATATGTAGATTCACACGCATCGATACATAGAGATATCACAAACCATAGTCTTACCCTGGTTTCTGCACTACCTCGCGTAATACTCTCACTGCTTCGTCGTTGGACATATTTTCAAAATTGATATCGTTGACTTGAAGAATCATGTCACCAGGTTCTATTCGACCATCCAAAGCAACCGCTCCTCTATTTCAAGTAAATCGTACGGTATGAATGGCAAAACATTATTACAACGTACCTTCTACATTCGTAAGTAAGTTATAATCGAAAAATTAATACAAAGTCTGCTCTGTTTCCAC
The DNA here is from genome assembly GCF_055798465.1 of Pogonomyrmex barbatus. Lineage (NCBI taxonomy): Eukaryota > Metazoa > Arthropoda > Insecta > Hymenoptera > Formicidae > Pogonomyrmex > Pogonomyrmex barbatus. Next base: position 11,191,179 of record NW_028297160.1, read on the forward strand.
GTAATTTAATATAGAGATTGTAAAATTACTACTACAAAACTCTTTTACACTTCAAATTTCAAGCAATAACTCAATAAAAGCGTATATTCTATCAAAACTATCAATGGGACGAAACAATAATCTTAGCACAAAAATTGATATACATAAACTCGCTAACGCAAATGATGCAAAAACACATACACAGATACCAACCCTTTCATTATCGAACCGACATATATTCCCCCATCTCCGCCTTTGTTACTTTGACCGACAATACTAATCCCGAGAAAATTAACAGTGTCCATATTCAGTGAAACGGTAATAATATTTAAAGACATCGTACTGTCGGTAATACTACTAAATGACGATGTTCGAGACATGGGTGGTAATCTGTGTCGTCGTCTTCTTTGTGGTCGACGTCGATCTGTAACAAAGAATTAATAATTCGATACACGTTTCGATAAAAGAACAAATTCGCGTTAGCGACTAGTATTATATTTTACCATAAGATACTTCAAAGAGATTTCATTTCGAAAGATAATATTCCACCGTATTCAACTTTTCTTACCAAGAGTGCCTCTGTCGACCGTGCTACTCATATTCGTATGTCGACCTGTCGTCGATGTGATACGACTACTCGCATCGTCGTCAGATTCTAAAAACGTTGTCGTTTCCAGATCTGAACTCAAAATGGAAGCGGTTTCATATCCATGACCAGAGCGATGTTTCGAATGACCGTTTATTCGCAATCCTATAAAATATATCGCAAAAATAGACCGAAAAACTACAATTTACAAATCTTACAAGGAGTAATACAATCTCGAAAAATGATAAAATTGATATACATAAACTCGCTAACGCAAATGATGCAAAATATTTAATAAAGACACACCACACCCACCCACACCCACCCACACACACACACCCACACCCCCCCCCACACACACACACACACACACACACACACACACACACACACACACACACACACACGCACGCACGCACACACACACATTACTAGTTCTTACCATTATACTTATTATACTTTTCATATTTTTCCGAATGATGCCTCGAGCTTTTGTGTAAGTGATGTCCCTGTCGACTGCTTATAATACTTTCTGTTTCCGTCAATGTGTCATCATGTGAAAGCAGAGCGTTTCCTCCTCTGTTACCATGTCCAGAAGTCGCATGATCTACACGATCGTGTTTCGCTTCACTATGCGCCATAGAATCCGTACATTGAGACGCACCATCCGAAACATTGCTACCTTCGGCGGATACCAACTACACAAAATAATATTTTATTAAAAAATGTACAGTTGTAAAATCATGAAAAAGAAATAAAGATTATTTCGTTACAATACCTGCCCACTTATCGCACTTAAAAACTTTTATCACTTTTAAAACTAGATGTGACTCGTAAAGAAAGAGGAAACTTTAATATTCATTTGGCCATTCCTTTTCATTTTTTTTCTTTTCTACACTAGACAATAGCAATATAAGCGGTATCTATGATCAGAGTATCAGAGAATCTTTAAATCTTACCCAAGAAACAACTCGACCATTGAAGCATGGTAGATGAGCATCGTCATCCACTATTTCCTCTTTTACCACACTAATAGACAAGAAAAAAAAGTATTGAACATGTCATCGATATTAAAGCAAAAGATAATCGCTCAATTGTAATAAAGGACTAGAAACATACTTTATACAATAGTTATCCTTTTCTTTAGTAATTCTTGTTTTAATCTATCAACATATGAGTATATCTTTAGTTTTAATTTTATACATATATACGTTGTATTTTATACATATAATTTTATACATATATACATGCGCGCGTGCGTCACAACGTGATTTTTCTAGTGCAAACATCTGTCATGTTCATCCCTGTCGTATGAGACAAAAATTCTCCTATGTTATTTAAAACAAGAATTACCGAGCAATAATGCGTTTTTATTAAAAGAAATTTTTTTTCCGATGTGTTTATAGCATGAAAGAAAGAAATAAGTCAATCATTGCGAAATCGATAGTTGTATATAAAGAAAATGTATCGAATATGTCATATGGTCAAATATGTGCGTGAATAGATGGCAAAACAGAATCAAATAAAACGCCGAAGATGATTAATTTATAATAATTAGACTTGTTTGGCAAAATTTAACGCAACGCAATATAAGTCGCGTCGATACGATACGAAACAACGAATTCAATGATCGAATGATGGATGATAAACATTTCATCTTGACATTTACCCAAAATCATCATCCATCGATTTGAAGAAATACTTGTAATTCGGTCGATTTAAGACATTCTTGAAATCGGCTAGTGTCACTCTTTCAGGCGATATGTTAAGTTTCACCAGATACGGTGTCTCCTCGTCATCCATGTGATAAATGATCTTTGTCTCTTCCATCGTCGAAGTATGCTCGACAAAAAGAATTTCTTCGCGATATATAAATGATACGCGCTGATCACACAGATTCTACCAACACGGATATTTTCTTAAACCAATATGGCGTGTCGCGCATCGAGCCAAAGCCCTAACGCGTATAAAGATAACATATTCACGGGCCGGTGAAAGGCTCGCGGATCTCGTCGAAGAGAATGTAATCACGCGGCGCTGCACCATTCACGAAAAGGTTACTGGCGATATTTATCAAACCTTAGCAATAAACATAGTCATGGTAATCGTCGTTATAAATTAAATGTCAACATCGCCGTTAGCGTTCAGCGTTTATCCGTCGGCATTAGTTCTATACATCATTGTAGATAGAATGCGCGATTTCTCAGGTCCGTTCGTTTCACGTTCGCAACTCTCGCAATCCAGGGTCTGTTCTTTTTAGCTGAAATGACTGCATTAGTTCAGAGTTTATCTTTTTCCTTCCAGAAGCAGGATTCTATACTTGCTTATCGACAACTGTCGGTAAGCGAGTAAGTGTCGTTCCATAATAAGTATTTAATCTTTAAGTCGTAAGAAATTGACTAATCATAGTCGATTATTCTTTTCATATTCGATTATAATTGGTCAATTCCTTACTTCATAAAGCTTAAATCACCTATTGTGGACCGACACTTACAGAATCTCGGCTCTGTATAAGAAAAAAAAAAAAAAAAAAAATAAACTGTGAATTACCGTGAACTGTGAGTATAACCGGTTCAGTCAAAAAGAACGGGTCTCGAGTATTTCTTAACTCTGGTTTACAATAGGTGATTTAAACCTTAAGTTATAAGTAATGGACAAATCAATCGAAATCGATGGGAAAAACCTATGTGAGAACTACATGGGATAAACTGTGTGGGCGATAGATGGGAAAAACTATTTGGAAAGAAGATAGAAAAACCAAGTGGGAAGAAGATAGGAAATACTAGGTGGAAAGAAGATGGGAAAAACTATGAGGGAAGAAGATGGGAAAAACTATGTGGGAACTAGATGGGATATACTATGTGGGAACAAGATGGGAAAAACTATACGGGAAAAAGATGGAAAACTATGTGGGAACGAGATGAGAAAAACGATGTGGAATCTAGATGGGAAATATTATGTGGAAAAAAAAGATGGGAAAAACTATGTGGGAAAAAGTTGGGAAAAACTCTGTAAGAAGATGATGGGAAAAACTATGTGGAAAAAAGATGGGAAAAAAAAATTACGTGGGAAGAAGATGGGAAAAATTATGTGGGAAGAAGATGGGAAAACTATGTGGGAACAAGGTGGGAAAAACTATGTAGGAAGAAGATGGGAAAAACTATGTGGGAAGAAGATGGGAAGAACTATGTGGGAAAAAGATAGGAAAAAGTAGATGGGAAAGAAGATGGGAAAAACTATGTTGAAAGTATATGGGAAAAAATGTGCGGTAGCCTAATGGGAAAAACTATTTGTGGGCCAGATGGAAAAAACATTATGAGTGCTAGGTGGAAAAATATGTGAGTATGAAATGGGAAAAACTATGTGGATGTTAGATGGTAAAAATTAGATGAGGAGTATGAGAAAGATTATTTGTGTGCTAGATGGAAGACTATGCAGGGATACGGTGGGAAAGCTTAGATGGGAGAATTAGATGTGGTGATATTGAAAGAAAAAAAAAAAAAAAAAAAAAAAAAAAAAAAAATTTTGTGGCTGGGTGAGAGGAATTAATTGTTCGGTACTTTTTTTTTTTTTTTTTTTGCTTGTTGATTGTGTTTTGGGTAACCTAATTGACTCGTCCTAACCAATATATGAAAGGTTAGGTCGAGATGGTTAGGTTAGGTTAGGTTAGGTTAGGTTAGGTTAGGTTAGGTTAGGTTAGGTTAGGTTAGGTTAGGTTAGGTTAGGTTAGGTTAGGTTAGGTTAGGTTAGGTTAGGTTAGGTTAGGTTAGGTTAGGTTAGGTTAGGTTAGGTTAGGTTAGGTTAGGTTAGGTTAGGTTAGGTTAGGTTAGGTTAGGTTAGGTTAGGTTAGGTTAGGTTAGGTTAGGTTAGGTTAGGTTAGGTTAGGTTAGGTTAGGTTAGGTTAGGTTAGGTTAGGTTAGGTTAGGTTAGGTTAGGTTAGGTTAGGTTAGGTTAGGTTAGGTTAGGTTAGGTTAGGTTAGGTTAGGTTAGGTTAGGTTAGGTTAGGTTAGGTTAGGTTAGGTTAGGTTAGGTTAGGTTAGGTTAGGTTAGGTTAGGTTAGGTTAGGTTAGGTTAGGTTAGGTTAGGTTAGGTTAGGTTAGGTTAGGTTAGGTTAGGTTAGGTTAGGTTAGGTTAGGTTAGGTTAGGTTAGGTTAGGTTAGGTTAGGTTAGGTTAGGTTAGGTTAGGTTAGGTTAGGTTAGGTTAGGTTAGGTTAGGTTAGGTTAGGTTAGGTTAGGTTAGGTTAGGTTAGGTTAGGTTAGGTTAGGTTAGGTTAGGTTAGGTTAGGTTAGGTTAGGTTAGGTTAGGTTAGGTTAGGTTAGGTTAGGTTAGGTTAGGTTAGGTTAGGTTAGGTTAGGTTAGGTTAGGTTAGGTTAGGTTAGGTTAGGTTAGGTTAGGTTAGGTTAGGTTAGGTTAGGTTAGGTTAGGTTAGGTTAGGTTAGGTTAGGTTAGGTTAGGTTAGGTTAGGTTAGGTTAGGTTAGGTTAGGTTAGGTTAGGTTAGGTTAGGTTAGGTTAGGTTAGGTTAGGTTAGGTTAGGTTAGGTTAGGTTAGGTTAGGTTAGGTTAGGTTAGGTTAGGTTAGGTTAGGTTAGGTTAGGTTAGGTTAGGTTAGGTTAGGTTAGGTTAGGTTAGGTTAGGTTAGGTTAGGTTAGGTTAGGTTAGGTTAGGTTAGGTTAGGTTAGGTTAGGTTAGGTTAGGTTAGGTTAGGTTAGGTTAGGTTAGGTTAGGTTAGGTTAGGTTAGGTTAGGTTAGGTTAGGTTAGGTTAGGTTAGGTTAGGTTAGGTTAGGTTAGGTTAGGTTAGGTTAGGTTAGGTTAGGTTAGGTTAGGTTAGGTTAGGTTAGGTTAGGTTAGGTTAGGTTAGGTTAGGTTAGGTTAGGTTAGGTTAGGTTAGGTTAGGTTAGGTTAGGTTAGGTTAGGTTAGGTTAGGTTAGGTTAGGTTAGGTTAGGTTAGGTTAGGTTAGGTTAGGTTAGGTTAGGTTAGGTTAGGTTAGGTTAGGTTAGGTTAGGTTAGGTTAGGTTAGGTTAGGTTAGGTTAGGTTAGGTTAGGTTAGGTTAGGTTAGGTTAGGTTAGGTTAGGTTAGGTTAGGTTAGGTTAGGTTAGGTTAGGTTAGGTTAGGTTAGGTTAGGTTAGGTTAGGTTAGGTTAGGTTAGGTTAGGTTAGGTTAGGTTAGGTTAGGTTAGGTTAGGTTAGGTTAGGTTAGGTTAGGTTAGGTTAGGTTAGGTTAGGTTAGGTTAGGTTAGGTTAGGTTAGGTTAGGTTAGGTTAGGTTAGGTTAGGTTAGGTTAGGTTAGGTTAGGTTAGGTTAGGTTAGGTTAGGTTAGGTTAGGTTAGGTTAGGTTAGGTTAGGTTAGGTTAGGTTAGGTTAGGTTAGGTTAGGTTAGGTTAGGTTAGGTTAGGTTAGGTTAGGTTAGGTTAGGTTAGGTTAGGTTAGGTTAGGTTAGGTTAGGTTAGGTTAGGTTAGGTTAGGTTAGGTTAGGTTAGGTTAGGTTAGGTTAGGTTAGGTTAGGTTAGGTTAGGTTAGGTTAGGTTAGGTTAGGTTAGGTTAGGTTAGGTTAGGTTAGGTTAGGTTAGGTTAGGTTAGGTTAGGTTAGGTTAGGTTAGGTTAGGTTAGGTTAGGTTAGGTTAGGTTAGGTTAGGTTAGGTTAGGTTAGGTTAGGTTAGGTTAGGTTAGGTTAGGTTAGGTTAGGTTAGGTTAGGTTAGGTTAGGTTAGGTTAGGTTAGGTTAGGTTAGGTTAGGTTAGGTTAGGTTAGGTTAGGTTAGGTTAGGTTAGGTTAGGTTAGGTTAGGTTAGGTTAGGTTAGGTTAGGTTAGGTTAGGTTAGGTTAGGTTAGGTTAGGTTAGGTTAGGTTAGGTTAGGTTAGGTTAGGTTAGGTTAGGTTAGGTTAGGTTAGGTTAGGTTAGGTTAGGTTAGGTTAGGTTAGGTTAGGTTAGGTTAGGTTAGGTTAGGTTAGGTTAGGTTAGGTTAGGTTAGGTTAGGTTAGGTTAGGTTAGGTTAGGTTAGGTTAGGTTAGGTTAGGTTAGGTTAGGTTAGGTTAGGTTAGGTTAGGTTAGGTTAGGTTAGGTTAGGTTAGGTTAGGTTAGGTTAGGTTAGGTTAGGTTAGGTTAGGTTAGGTTAGGTTAGGTTAGGTTAGGTTAGGTTAGGTTAGGTTAGGTTAGGTTAGGTTAGGTTAGGTTAGGTTAGGTTAGGTTAGGTTAGGTTAGGTTAGGTTAGGTTAGGTTAGGTTAGGTTAGGTTAGGTTAGGTTAGGTTAGGTTAGGTTAGGTTAGGTTAGGTTAGGTTAGGTTAGGTTAGGTTAGGTTAGGTTAGGTTAGGTTAGGTTAGGTTAGGTTAGGTTAGGTTAGGTTAGGTTAGGTTAGGTTAGGTTAGGTTAGGTTAGGTTAGGTTAGGTTAGGTTAGGTTAGGTTAGGTTAGGTTAGGTTAGGTTAGGTTAGGTTAGGTTAGGTTAGGTTAGGTTAGGTTAGGTTAGGTTAGGTTAGGTTAGGTTAGGTTAGGTTAGGTTAGGTTAGGTTAGGTTAGGTTAGGTTAGGTTAGGTTAGGTTAGGTTAGGTTAGGTTAGGTTAGGTTAGGTTAGGTTAGGTTAGGTTAGGTTAGGTTAGGTTAGGTTAGGTTAGGTTAGGTTAGGTTAGGTTAGGTTAGGTTAGGTTAGGTTAGGTTAGGTTAGGTTAGGTTAGGTTAGGTTAGGTTAGGTTAGGTTAGGTTAGGTTAGGTTAGGTTAGGTTAGGTTAGGTTAGGTTAGGTTAGGTTAGGTTAGGTTAGGTTAGGTTAGGTTAGGTTAGGTTAGGTTAGGTTAGGTTAGGTTAGGTTAGGTTAGGTTAGGTTAGGTTAGGTTAGGTTAGGTTAGGTTAGGTTAGGTTAGGTTAGGTTAGGTTAGGTTAGGTTAGGTTAGGTTAGGTTAGGTTAGGTTAGGTTAGGTTAGGTTAGGTTAGGTTAGGTTAGGTTAGGTTAGGTTAGGTTAGGTTAGGTTAGGTTAGGTTAGGTTAGGTTAGGTTAGGTTAGGTTAGGTTAGGTTAGGTTAGGTTAGGTTAGGTTAGGTTAGGTTAGGTTAGGTTAGGTTAGGTTAGGTTAGGTTAGGTTAGGTTAGGTTAGGTTAGGTTAGGTTAGGTTAGGTTAGGTTAGGTTAGGTTAGGTTAGGTTAGGTTAGGTTAGGTTAGGTTAGGTTAGGTTAGGTTAGGTTAGGTTAGGTTAGGTTAGGTTAGGTTAGGTTAGGTTAGGTTAGGTTAGGTTAGGTTAGGTTAGGTTAGGTTAGGTTAGGTTAGGTTAGGTTAGGTTAGGTTAGGTTAGGTTAGGTTAGGTTAGGTTAGGTTAGGTTAGGTTAGGTTAGGTTAGGTTAGGTTAGGTTAGGTTAGGTTAGGTTAGGTTAGGTTAGGTTAGGTTAGGTTAGGTTAGGTTAGGTTAGGTTAGGTTAGGTTAGGTTAGGTTAGGTTAGGTTAGGTTAGGTTAGGTTAGGTTAGGTTAGGTTAGGTTAGGTTAGGTTAGGTTAGGTTAGGTTAGGTTAGGTTAGGTTAGGTTAGGTTAGGTTAGGTTAGGTTAGGTTAGGTTAGGTTAGGTTAGGTTAGGTTAGGTTAGGTTAGGTTAGGTTAGGTTAGGTTAGGTTAGGTTAGGTTAGGTTAGGTTAGGTTAGGTTAGGTTAGGTTAGGTTAGGTTAGGTTAGGTTAGGTTAGGTTAGGTTAGGTTAGGTTAGGTTAGGTTAGGTTAGGTTAGGTTAGGTTAGGTTAGGTTAGGTTAGGTTAGGTTAGGTTAGGTTAGGTTAGGTTAGGTTAGGTTAGGTTAGGTTAGGTTAGGTTAGGTTAGGTTAGGTTAGGTTAGGTTAGGTTAGGTTAGGTTAGGTTAGGTTAGGTTAGGTTAGGTTAGGTTAGGTTAGGTTAGGTTAGGTTAGGTTAGGTTAGGTTAGGTTAGGTTAGGTTAGGTTAGGTTAGGTTAGGTTAGGTTAGGTTAGGTTAGGTTAGGTTAGGTTAGGTTAGGTTAGGTTAGGTTAGGTTAGGTTAGGTTAGGTTAGGTTAGGTTAGGTTAGGTTAGGTTAGGTTAGGTTAGGTTAGGTTAGGTTAGGTTAGGTTAGGTTAGGTTAGGTTAGGTTAGGTTAGGTTAGGTTAGGTTAGGTTAGGTTAGGTTAGGTTAGGTTAGGTTAGGTTAGGTTAGGTTAGGTTAGGTTAGGTTAGGTTAGGTTAGGTTAGGTTAGGTTAGGTTAGGTTAGGTTAGGTTAGGTTAGGTTAGGTTAGGTTAGGTTAGGTTAGGTTAGGTTAGGTTAGGTTAGGTTAGGTTAGGTTAGGTTAGGTTAGGTTAGGTTAGGTTAGGTTAGGTTAGGTTAGGTTAGGTTAGGTTAGGTTAGGTTAGGTTAGGTTAGGTTAGGTTAGGTTAGGTTAGGTTAGGTTAGGTTAGGTTAGGTTAGGTTAGGTTAGGTTAGGTTAGGTTAGGTTAGGTTAGGTTAGGTTAGGTTAGGTTAGGTTAGGTTAGGTTAGGTTAGGTTAGGTTAGGTTAGGTTAGGTTAGGTTAGGTTAGGTTAGGTTAGGTTAGGTTAGGTTAGGTTAGGTTAGGTTAGGTTAGGTTAGGTTAGGTTAGGTTAGGTTAGGTTAGGTTAGGTTAGGTTAGGTTAGGTTAGGTTAGGTTAGGTTAGGTTAGGTTAGGTTAGGTTAGGTTAGGTTAGGTTAGGTTAGGTTAGGTTAGGTTAGGTTAGGTTAGGTTAGGTTAGGTTAGGTTAGGTTAGGTTAGGTTAGGTTAGGTTAGGTTAGGTTAGGTTAGGTTAGGTTAGGTTAGGTTAGGTTAGGTTAGGTTAGGTTAGGTTAGGTTAGGTTAGGTTAGGTTAGGTTAGGTTAGGTTAGGTTAGGTTAGGTTAGGTTAGGTTAGGTTAGGTTAGGTTAGGTTAGGTTAGGTTAGGTTAGGTTAGGTTAGGTTAGGTTAGGTTAGGTTAGGTTAGGTTAGGTTAGGTTAGGTTAGGTTAGGTTAGGTTAGGTTAGGTTAGGTTAGGTTAGGTTAGGTTAGGTTAGGTTAGGTTAGGTTAGGTTAGGTTAGGTTAGGTTAGGTTAGGTTAGGTTAGGTTAGGTTAGGTTAGGTTAGGTTAGGTTAGGTTAGGTTAGGTTAGGTTAGGTTAGGTTAGGTTAGGTTAGGTTAGGTTAGGTTAGGTTAGGTTAGGTTAGGTTAGGTTAGGTTAGGTTAGGTTAGGTTAGGTTAGGTTAGGTTAGGTTAGGTTAGGTTAGGTTAGGTTAGGTTAGGTTAGGTTAGGTTAGGTTAGGTTAGGTTAGGTTAGGTTAGGTTAGGTTAGGTTAGGTTAGGTTAGGTTAGGTTAGGTTAGGTTAGGTTAGGTTAGGTTAGGTTAGGTTAGGTTAGGTTAGGTTAGGTTAGGTTAGGTTAGGTTAGGTTAGGTTAGGTTAGGTTAGGTTAGGTTAGGTTAGGTTAGGTTAGGTTAGGTTAGGTTAGGTTAGGTTAGGTTAGGTTAGGTTAGGTTAGGTTAGGTTAGGTTAGGTTAGGTTAGGTTAGGTTAGGTTAGGTTAGGTTAGGTTAGGTTAGGTTAGGTTAGGTTAGGTTAGGTTAGGTTAGGTTAGGTTAGGTTAGGTTAGGTTAGGTTAGGTTAGGTTAGGTTAGGTTAGGTTAGGTTAGGTTAGGTTAGGTTAGGTTAGGTTAGGTTAGGTTAGGTTAGGTTAGGTTAGGTTAGGTTAGGTTAGGTTAGGTTAGGTTAGGTTAGGTTAGGTTAGGTTAGGTTAGGTTAGGTTAGGTTAGGTTAGGTTAGGTTAGGTTAGGTTAGGTTAGGTTAGGTTAGGTTAGGTTAGGTTAGGTTAGGTTAGGTTAGGTTAGGTTAGGTTAGGTTAGGTTAGGTTAGGTTAGGTTAGGTTAGGTTAGGTTAGGTTAGGTTAGGTTAGGTTAGGTTAGGTTAGGTTAGGTTAGGTTAGGTTAGGTTAGGTTAGGTTAGGTTAGGTTAGGTTAGGTTAGGTTAGGTTAGGTTAGGTTAGGTTAGGTTAGGTTAGGTTAGGTTAGGTTAGGTTAGGTTAGGTTAGGTTAGGTTAGGTTAGGTTAGGTTAGGTTAGGTTAGGTTAGGTTAGGTTAGGTTAGGTTAGGTTAGGTTAGGTTAGGTTAGGTTAGGTTAGGTTAGGTTAGGTTAGGTTAGGTTAGGTTAGGTTAGGTTAGGTTAGGTTAGGTTAGGTTAGGTTAGGTTAGGTTAGGTTAGGTTAGGTTAGGTTAGGTTAGGTTAGGTTAGGTTAGGTTAGGTTAGGTTAGGTTAGGTTAGGTTAGGTTAGGTTAGGTTAGGTTAGGTTAGGTTAGGTTAGGTTAGGTTAGGTTAGGTTAGGTTAGGTTAGGTTAGGTTAGGTTAGGTTAGGTTAGGTTAGGTTAGGTTAGGTTAGGTTAGGTTAGGTTAGGTTAGGTTAGGTTAGGTTAGGTTAGGTTAGGTTAGGTTAGGTTAGGTTAGGTTAGGTTAGGTTAGGTTAGGTTAGGTTAGGTTAGGTTAGGTTAGGTTAGGTTAGGTTAGGTTAGGTTAGGTTAGGTTAGGTTAGGTTAGGTTAGGTTAGGTTAGGTTAGGTTAGGTTAGGTTAGGTTAGGTTAGGTTAGGTTAGGTTAGGTTAGGTTAGGTTAGGTTAGGTTAGGTTAGGTTAGGTTAGGTTAGGTTAGGTTAGGTTAGGTTAGGTTAGGTTAGGTTAGGTTAGGTTAGGTTAGGTTAGGTTAGGTTAGGTTAGGTTAGGTTAGGTTAGGTTAGGTTAGGTTAGGTTAGGTTAGGTTAGGTTAGGTTAGGTTAGGTTAGGTTAGGTTAGGTTAGGTTAGGTTAGGTTAGGTTAGGTTAGGTTAGGTTAGGTTAGGTTAGGTTAGGTTAGGTTAGGTTAGGTTAGGTTAGGTTAGGTTAGGTTAGGTTAGGTTAGGTTAGGTTAGGTTAGGTTAGGTTAGGTTAGGTTAGGTTAGGTTAGGTTAGGTTAGGTTAGGTTAGGTTAGGTTAGGTTAGGTTAGGTTAGGTTAGGTTAGGTTAGGTTAGGTTAGGTTAGGTTAGGTTAGGTTAGGTTAGGTTAGGTTAGGTTGGTTAGGTTAGGTTAGGTTAGGTTAGGTTAGGTTAGGTTAGGTTAGGTTAGGTTAGGTTAGGTTAGGTTAGGTTAGGTTAGGTTAGGTTAGGTTAGGTTAGGTTAGGTTAGGTTAGGTTAGGTTAGGTTAGGTTAGGTTAGGTTAGGTTAGGTTAGGTTAGGTTAGGTTAGGTTAGGTTAGGTTAGGTTAGGTTAGGTTAGGTTAGGTTAGGTTAGGTTAGGTTAGGTTAGGTTAGGTTAGGTTAGGTTAGGTTAGGTTAGGTTAGGTTAGGTTAGGTTAGGTTAGGTTAGGTTAGGTTAGGTTAGGTTAGGTTAGGTTGGTGGTTAGGTTAGGTTAGGTTAGGTTAGGTTAGGTTAGGTTAGGTTAGGTTAGGTTAGGTTAGGTTAGGTTAGGTTAGGTTAGGTTAGGTTAGGTTAGGTTAGGTTAGGTTAGGTTAGGTTAGGTTAGGTTAGGTTAGGTTAGGTTAGGTTAGGTTAGGTTAGGTTAGGTTAGGTTAGGTTAGGTTAGGTTAGGTTAGGTTAGGTTAGGTTAGGTTAGGTTAGGTTAGGTTAGGTTAGGTTAGGTTAGGTTAGGTTAGGTTAGGTTAGGTTAGGTTAGGTTAGGTTAGGTTAGGTTAGGTTAGGTTAGGTTAGGTTAGGTTAGGTTAGGTTAGGTTAGGTTAGGTTAGGTTAGGTTAGGTTAGGTTAGGTTAGGTTAGGTTAGGTTAGGTTAGGTTAGGTTAGGTTAGGTTAGGTTAGGTTAGGTTAGGTTAGGTTAGGTTAGGTTAGGTTAGGTTAGGTTAGGTTAGGTTAGGTTAGGTTAGGTTAGGTTAGGTTAGGTTAGGTTAGGTTAGGTTAGGTTAGGTTAGGTTAGGTTAGGTTAGGTTAGGTTAGGTTAGGTTAGGTTAGGTTAGGTTAGGTTAGGTTAGGTTAGGTTAGGTTAGGTTAGGTTAGGTTAGGTTAGGTTAGGTTAGGTTAGGTTAGGTTAGGTTAGGTTAGGTTAGGTTAGGTTAGGTTAGGTTAGGTTAGGTTAGG
>NW_028297161.1:2500-5000 GCF_055798465.1 Pogonomyrmex barbatus
TTTTGATCTAATAAAAGCGTCCCTCCCATCACTGGTCGGGACTCTGTTTTGCATGTATTAGCTCTAGAATTACCACAGTTATCCAAGTAAATGTGGGTACAATCTAATGAACCATAACTGATTTAATGAGCCATTCGCGGTTTCACCTTAATTCGGCATGCACTGAGACATGCATGGCTTAATCTTTGAGACAAGCATATGACTACTGGCAGGATCAACCAGGGAACTTCGTGAGTTCGGTCGCTCGCGTGGAGCGACGCGCGCCCCATCACGTCCGCGAACGTGACGGGCGCCCTTCGTTCGAGATACTCTCGACGTGCCGTTATTACCGCCGGCGCCCTCAAGCCGGTCGGCGACACTCTCTTATTATCGCAATATATACAGCTGGAGACAGACGCTCGTTGGAGCTCTACTCCGTTAAAATATAAAGATCATATTTGTTATATAAAGATCATGTTGTTCTCATTCTCCCAAAGTAGCGGCGTATAGCCGCCTCGCCCTGACGCTAGATCGACGGCGCGATGCTCAGACGTCGAGGAACGAGTCGCCGGTGCGTTCAAGCACGGTCGAAAATTTTCGCTACGGTTTACAAGTAAGCGTGAAGAGCGATCTCTCGCTTTCCGCCACTCGGTAACGGTGAAGTCGATGCTCGGTAAGTGCAAACGATACATCCGATCGCGTTCGTCTACGAACGAGGGAAGATCGCGCAGCCAACACTGATAAACAGTGCGCGCCACATAGGAGCCATTCGGTCTTACGACGCCGACTCGTGGCAATGCTGTGGTCTAGAAATATAATTTCTAATAATACGGCACGACTCAGGAGAGCCGAGGCACATCGTACCGAACGTGCGAAGCACGCCAAACGCACCCGCACGACGATCCGACAACGCTCGGTCGCCGAGCGCACCGCACCTCTTATAGTACCCAACCGGCCGGCCAAGCGGTCGGCGACGCACGGCCTTACGCACGGCCGCTTATGGGCGCGAGCGCCGATGAAACGAGGCGAACGGGACTTAGTCGCTGCGAACGATCGGATTACGATGATCGATCCGAACGGGTCGACAGCGACCCGAACGACAGCACAGACGGGATGGATCGAAGAAAAAGAGATGACATTAAACAAAATCGGGCGTCCCGATGGCCGGAAAACGGATACTTGTAAGGAGCACCGACAGGCTCGGCGGTACCTCCGACGGGCTCGGCGGTACCTCCGACGTCACGGCGGTACCTCCGACGGGCTCGGGCGGTACCTCCGGCGATGTCGCACGACAAAAGTCCGCGCGCGGCGTGTTGCTTTCTCTCTCGGCGGTACCTCCGGCGTACGGGCGATGCAAAAGTCGGCTCGCGGCGTGTTGCTTTCGTTCTCGGCGGTACCTCCGACGGGCTCGGGCGGTACCTCCGACGGTGTCGCACGATAAAGTCCGCGCGCGCGTGCGCGTGTTGCTTTCGTTCTCGGCGGTACCTCCGACGGGCTCGGGTGGTACCTCCGACGTAGCCGCGTGACAAAGTCCACTCGCGGCGTGTTGCTTTCGCTCTCGGCGGTACCTCCGGCGTACGGGCCATGCAAAAGTCGGCTCGCGGCGTGTTGCTTTCGTTCTCGGCGGTACCTCCGACGGGCTCGGGAGGTACCTCCGACGGTGTCGCCACGACAAAGTCCACTCGCGGCGTGTTGCTTTCCGCTCTCGGCGGTACCTCCGGCTTACGGGCGATGCAAAAGTCGACTCGCGGCGTGTTGCTTTCGCTCTCGGCGGTACCTCCGGACGCTCGCTCGGGGCGGTACCTCCGTCGATGTCGCACGATAAAGTCCGCGCGCGGCGTGTTGCTTTCGTTCTCGGCGGTACCTCCGGCTGGCTCGGGCAGTACCTCCGACATTGTCGCGCGACAAAGTCCACTCGCGGCGTGTTGCTTTCGCTCTCGGCGGTACCTCCGGCTTTCGGGCGATGCAAAAGTCGACTCGCGGCGTGTTGCTTTCTTTCTCGGCGGTACCTCCGACGGGCTCGGGCGGTACCTCCGACGGTGTCGCACGACAAAGTCAGCGCGCGGCGTGTTGCTTTCGTTCTCGGCGGTACCTCCGACGGGCTCGGGCTGTACCTCCGACATTGTCGCGCGACAAAGTCCACTCGCGGCGTGTTGCTTTCGCTCTCGGCGGTACCTCCGGCTTTCGGGCGATGCAAAGGTCCGACTCGCGGCGTGTTGCTTTCGCTCTCGGCGGTACCTCCGGACGCTCGCTCGGGCGATACATCCGTCGATGTCGCACGATAAAGTCCGCGCGCGGCGTGTTGCTTTCTCTCTCGGCGGTACCTCCGACGGGCTCGGGCTGTACCTCCGACATTGTCGCGCGACAAAGTCCACTCGCGGCGTGTTGCTTTCGCTCTCGGCGGTACCCTCCGGCGTACGGGCCATGCAAAAGTCGGCTCGCGGCGTGTTGCTTTCGTTCTCGGCGGTACCTCCGACGGCTCGGGAGGTACCTCCGACGGTGTCGCACGACAAAGTCCACT
>NW_028297161.1:17500-20986 GCF_055798465.1 Pogonomyrmex barbatus
TCTCGGCGGTACCTCCGGCTTTCGGGCGATGCAAAGGTCGACTCGCGGCGTGTTGCTTTCGCTCTCGGCGGTACCTCCGGACGCTCGCTCGGGCGATACATCCGTCGATGTCGCACGATAAAGTCCGCGCGCGGCGTGTTGCTTTCTCTCTCGGCGGTACCTCCGACGGGCTCGGGCTGTACCTCCGACATTGTCGCGCGACAAAGTCCACTCGCGGCGTGTTGCTTTCGCTCTCGGCGGTACCTCCGGCGTACGGGCCATGCAAAAGTCGGCTCGCGGCGTGTTGCTTTCGTTCTCGGCGGTACCTCCGACGGGCTCGGGAGGTACCTCCGACGGTGTCGCACGACAAAGTCCACTCGCGGCGTGTTGCTTTCGCTCTCGGCGGTACCTCCGGCTTACGGGCGATGCAAAAGTCGACTCGCGGCGTGTTGCTTTCGCTCTCGGCGGTACCTCCGGACGCTCGCTCGGGCGGTACCTCCGTCGATGTCGCACGATAAAGTCCGCGCGCGGCGTGTTGCTTTCGTTCTCGGCGGTACCTCCGGCTGGCTCGGGCAGTACCTCCGACATTGTCGCGCGACAAAGTCCACTCGCGGCGTGTTGCTTTCGCTCTCGGCGGTACCTCCGGCTTTCGGGCGATGCAAAAGTCGACTCGCGGCGTGTTGCTTTCTTTCTCGGCGGTACCTCCGACGGGCTCGGGCGGTACCTCCGACGGTGTCGCACGACAAAGTCAGCGCGCGGCGTGTTGCTTTCGTTCTCGGCGGTACCTCCGACGGGCTCGGGCTGTACCTCCGACATTGTCGCGCGACAAAGTCCACTCGCGGCGTGTTGCTTTCGCTCTCGGCGGTACCTCCGGCTTTCGGGCGATGCAAAGGTCGACTCGCGGCGTGTTGCTTTCGCTCTCGGCGGTACCTCCGGACGCTCGCTCGGGCGATACATCCGTCGATGTCGCACGATAAAGTCCGCGCGCGGCGTGTTGCTTTCTCTCTCGGCGGTACCTCCGACGGGCTCGGGCTGTACCTCCGACATTGTCGCGCGACAAAGTCCACTCGCGGCGTGTTGCTTTCGCTCTCGGCGGTACCTCCGGCGTACGGCCGATGCAAAAGTCGGCTCGCGGCGTGTTGCTTTCGTTCTCGGCGGTACCTCCGGCAGGCTCGGGCTGTACCTCCGACATTGTCGCGCGACAAAGTCCACTCGCGGCGTGTTGCTTTCGCTTTCGGCGGTACCTCCGGCTTTCGGGCGATGCAAAAGTCGACTCGCGGCGTGTTGCTTTCTTTCTCGGCGGTACCTCCGACGGGCTCGGGCAGTACCTCCGACGGTGTCGCACGACAAAGTCCGCGCGCGGCGTGTTGCTTTCGTTCTCGGCGGTACCTCCGACGGGCTCGGGCATTACCTCCGACGTTGCCGCGCGACAAAGTCCACTCGCGGCGTGTTGCTTTCGCTCTCGGCGATACCTCCGGCGTACGGGCGATGCAAAAGTCGGCTCGCGGCGTGTTGCTTTCGTTCTCGGCGGTACCTCCGGCGTAAGGGCGATGCAAAAGTTGGCTCGCGGCGTGTTGCTTTCGCTCTCGGCGGTACCTCCGACGGGCTCGGGCAGTACCTCCGGCGTACGGGCGATGCAAAAGTCGACTCGCGGCGTGTTGCTCTTCGCTCTCGGCGGAACCTCCGATTAGCCGGGCAGCGCAATAAATAACTTTCGTATTAATAAATAAACATTTATTCGTCATTGATATCTGGATTGGTGCCTTTGATAAAGTGTTGCTGTTATCCGTGTTTATATCTTTACTTTTAAAGCATTCATGCATGAATGCTGTCCCTAATAACGTATCACACGCATTGGAGTGTTTGCGTGGGAATACTTTTAGTGTTTCTGTATTAGAAGGTGCATAATGCTTAGTTATTACAGTTATGTTAATTTTTAAACTTATATAACGAAATATAATGTTTATATTGTAATATTATATTTTACTATGCAATTATATAAGTATTGATATTTTAAGGACACAGGATTATAAAATTGTAGCACACGAATGACTGATACTTTAATCGCGCCTCCCGCGGACAGGCACTACACAGGCTCGCGCGCTGCGTGTTGCTTTCGCAAACGCTAAAGTCCGCTCGCGGCGTGTTGCTTTCGCACGACGTGGCGCGCACGGCCGTTCGTGCGTTAAAGTCCGCTCGCGGCGTGTTGCTTTCGCAAACGCTAAAGTCCGCTCGCGGCGTGTTGCTTTCGCAAACGTTAAGTCCGCTCGCGGCGTGTTGCTTTCGCAAACGTTAAGTCCGCTCGCGGCGTGTTGCTTTCGCACGACGTGGCGCGTACGGCCGTTCGTGCGTTAAAGTCCGCTCGCGGCGTGTTGCTTTCGCAAACGCTAAAGTCCGCTCGCGGCGTGTTGCTTTCGCAAACGCTAAAGTCCGCTCGCGGCGTGTTGCTTTCGCAAACGTTAAGTCCGCTCGCGGCGTGTTGCTTTCGCAAACGCTAAAGTCCGCTCGCGGCGTGTTGCTTTCGCAAACGTTAAGTCCGCTCGCGGCGTGTTGCTTTCGCACGACGTGGCGCGTACGGCCGTTCGTGCGTTAAAGTCCGCTCGCGGCGTGTTGCTTTCGCACGACGTGGCGCGTACGGCCGTTCGTGCGTTAAAGTCCGCTCGCGGCGTGTTGCTTTCGCAAACGCTAAAGTCCGCTCGCGGCGTGTTGCTTTCGCAAACGTTAAGTCCGCTCGCGGCGTGTTGCTTTCGCACGACGTGGCGCGTACGGCCGTTCGTGCGTTAAAGTCCGCTCGCGGCGTGTTGCTTTCGCACGACGTGGCGCGTACGGCCGTTCGTGCGTTAAAGTCCGCTCGCGGCGTGTTGCTTTCGCAAACGCTAAAGTCCGCTCGCGGCGTGTTGCTTTCGCAAACGTTAAGTCCGCTCGCGGCGTGTTGCTTTCGCAAACGTTAAGTCCGCTCGCGGCGTGTTGCTTTCGCACGACGTGGCGCGTACGGCCGTTCGTGCGTTAAAGTCCGCTCGCGGCGTGTTGCTTTCGCACGACGTGGCGCGTACGGCCGTTCGTGCGTTAAAGTCCGCTCGCGGCGTGTTGCTTTCGCACGACGTGGCGCGTACGGCCGTTCGTGCGTTAAAGTCCGCTCGCGGCGTGTTGCTTTCGCACGACGTGGCGCGTACGGCCGTTCGTGCGTTAAAGTCCGCTCGCGGCGTGTTGCTTTCGCAAACGCTAAAGTCCGCTCGCGGCGTGTTGCTTTCGCAAACGCTAAAGTCCGCTCGCGGCGTGTTGCTTTCGCAAACGTTAAGTCCGCTCGCGGCGTGTTGCTTTCGCACGACGTGGCGCGTACGGCCGTTCGTGCGTTAAAGTCCGCTCGCGGCGTGTTGCTTTCGCAAACGCTAAAGTCCGCTCGCGGCGTGTTTGCTTTCGCAAACGCTAAAGTCCGCTCGCGGCGTGTTGCTTTCGCAAACGCTAAAGTCCGCTCGCGGCCGTGTTGCTTTCGCAACCACCGTTAAG
>NW_028297162.1:5000-7500 GCF_055798465.1 Pogonomyrmex barbatus
TTCTCGGCGGTACCTCCGGCTGGCTCGGGCAGTACCTCCGACATTGTCGCGCGACAAAGTCCACTCGCGGCGTGTTGCTTTCGCTCTCGGCGGTACCTCCGGCTTTCGGGCGATGCAAAGGTCGACTCGCGGCGTGTTGCTTTCGCTCTCGGCGGTACCTCCGGACGCTCGCTCGGGCGATACATCCGTCGATGTCGCACGATAAAGTCCGCGCGCGGCGTGTTGCTTTCTCTCTCGGCGGTACCTCCGACGGGCTCGGGCTGTACCTCCGACATTGTCGCGCGACAAAGTCCACTCGCGGCGTGTTGCTTTCGCTCTCGGCGGTACCTCCGGCGTACGGGCCATGCAAAAGTCGGCTCGCGGCGTGTTGCTTTCGTTCTCGGCGGTACCTCCGACGGGCTCGGGAGGTACCTCCGACGGTGTCGCACGACAAAGTCCACTCGCGGCGTGTTGCTTTCGCTCTCGGCGGTACCTCCGGCTTACGGGCGATGCAAAAGTCGACTCGCGGCGTGTTGCTTTCGCTCTCGGCGGTACCTCCGGACGCTCGCTCGGGCGGTACCTCCGTCGATGTCGCACGATAAAGTCCGCGCGCGGCGTGTTGCTTTCGTTCTCGGCGGTACCTCCGGCTGGCTCGGGCAGTACCTCCGACATTGTCGCGCGACAAAGTCCACTCGCGGCGTGTTGCTTTCGCTCTCGGCGGTACCTCCGGCTTTCGGGCGATGCAAAAGTCGACTCGCGGCGTGTTGCTTTCTTTCTCGGCGGTACCTCCGACGGGCTCGGGCGGTACCTCCGACGGTGTCGCACGACAAAGTCAGCGCGCGGCGTGTTGCTTTCGTTCTCGGCGGTACCTCCGACGGGCTCGGGCTGTACCTCCGACATTGTCGCGCGACAAAGTCCACTCGCGGCGTGTTGCTTTCGCTCTCGGCGGTACCTCCGGCTTTCGGGCGATGCAAAGGTCGACTCGCGGCGTGTTGCTTTCGCTCTCGGCGGTACCTCCGGACGCTCGCTCGGGCGATACATCCGTCGATGTCGCACGATAAAGTCCGCGCGCGGCGTGTTGCTTTCTCTCTCGGCGGTACCTCCGACGGGCTCGGGCTGTACCTCCGACATTGTCGCGCGACAAAGTCCACTCGCGGCGTGTTGCTTTCGCTCTCGGCGGTACCTCCGGCGTACGGCCGATGCAAAAGTCGGCTCGCGGCGTGTTGCTTTCGTTCTCGGCGGTACCTCCGGCAGGCTCGGGCTGTACCTCCGACATTGTCGCGCGACAAAGTCCACTCGCGGCGTGTTGCTTTCGCTTTCGGCGGTACCTCCGGCTTTCGGGCGATGCAAAAGTCGACTCGCGGCGTGTTGCTTTCTTTCTCGGCGGTACCTCCGACGGGCTCGGGCAGTACCTCCGACGGTGTCGCACGACAAAGTCCGCGCGCGGCGTGTTGCTTTCGTTCTCGGCGGTACCTCCGACGGGCTCGGGCATTACCTCCGACGTTGCCGCGCGACAAAGTCCACTCGCGGCGTGTTGCTTTCGCTCTCGGCGATACCTCCGGCGTACGGGCGATGCAAAAGTCGGCTCGCGGCGTGTTGCTTTCGTTCTCGGCGGTACCTCCGGCGTAAGGGCGATGCAAAAGTTGGCTCGCGGCGTGTTGCTTTCGCTCTCGGCGGTACCTCCGACGGGCTCGGGCAGTACCTCCGGCGTACGGGCGATGCAAAAGTCGACTCGCGGCGTGTTGCTCTTCGCTCTCGGCGGAACCTCCGATTAGCCGGGCAGCGCAATAAATAACTTTCGTATTAATAAATAAACATTTATTCGTCATTGATATCTGGATTGGTGCCTTTGATAAAGTGTTGCTGTTATCCGTGTTTATATCTTTACTTTTAAAGCATTCATGCATGAATGCTGTCCCTAATAACGTATCACACGCATTGGAGTGTTTGCGTGGGAATACTTTTAGTGTTTCTGTATTAGAAGGTGCATAATGCTTAGTTATTACAGTTATGTTAATTTTTAAACTTATATAACGAAATATAATGTTTATATTGTAATATTATATTTTACTATGCAATTATATAAGTATTGATATTTTAAGGACACAGGATTATAAAATTGTAGCACACGAATGACTGATACTTTAATCGCGCCTCCCGCGGACAGGCACTACACAGGCTCGCGCGCTGCGTGTTGCTTTCGCAAACGCTAAAGTCCGCTCGCGGCGTGTTGCTTTCGCACGACGTGGCGCGCACGGCCGTTCGTGCGTTAAAGTCCGCTCGCGGCGTGTTGCTTTCGCAAACGCTAAAGTCCGCTCGCGGCGTGTTGCTTTCGCAAACGTTAAGTCCGCTCGCGGCGTGTTGCTTTCGCAAACGTTAAGTCCGCTCGCGGCGTGTTGCTTTCGCACGACGTGGCGCGTACGGCCGTTCGTGCGTTAAAGTCCGCTCGCGGCGTGTTGCTTTCGCAAACGCTAAAGTCCGCTCGCGGCGTGTTGCTTTCGCAAACGCTAAAGTCCGCTCG
>NW_028297163.1:0-20304 GCF_055798465.1 Pogonomyrmex barbatus
TGGCGCTATTTTACGCATAAAAATACGCGGCGTTACATCGTAGTAAAGATATCGTGCGCGCTTACAATCACATCGTCATTCGTCATTCGTCCAGGATGCAACCAGCGGCCGTTACGAGAGAAAATGCTCGCACACGAAAATATGGAGCGGCATAGGGGGAGAGAGAAAGGGGCGCCGAAAATAATAGAACGAAAAGCTAAATTCAATGTTAACGATCTCGTTCGTGTCAGTAGCGCAAAAGCCACTTTCAAGAAAAGATATGAAGCGCGATGGAGCGAGGAGATATTTCGAGTTTGTCGCGTTCTCCATTGGCGAAGACCCCGTGTGTACGAATTGTGTGATTTATCGGGAGAACAAAATTGATGGGATTTTTTATGAACAAAAATTAGAACGAGTCGATAAAAATTTGGCGGAAGAAGAGTTTATCGTCGAACGCGTGATAGAGGAGAAGACGCGGTGCTAATAAACAGCTGCTAGTTAGTTGGCGAGGATATCCCAGTAAATTCGACAGTCGAATTCCCTTCGAGTTTAACTTTTCTCTAAAATAGAAAAGGAGCAATTTTTCATAGTTCTTCCGAGCAATAGCAGTAAGAAATATTTTCCAGGAAATACATACTCTTCTTTCACCACACAATTACCTCACAATATAAATTTATTCGGAGAATAGGAAATCGCGCTTAGCGAGATTCAATTTCTCTCTAGTCTTTTTCACGTACGTCGAAACGATAATAAGATTAGATTCGCCAATTTGAAGAGCGTAAAGGATGAGAAGAATGCTGATAAGTTTACGGTGAAAGAATTACACTTACGGCCAGGTGTTTATGAAAATAAAGAGGATCTTATCTACGCGATTAATAGAGAGTGTAGATACGCTGATTCGCATTTTACTTTCGAACTACAAAAAGACTCTAGTGATAATGTCCTCATAAGCCTCGAATGTGACGAAAACTGCACTCTCGTTCATTATATAAATCTGTCATAATATTTTTCAAATATTGAGGAAAATCAACACCAATGATGCCAGCCTTTTTTACCATCACACATTACCTAATTCCAATGATTTAACTCTATTTTTCAAACTCGGTTTTATCGCCGCTGGTAAAGGACGCGTTATATCTTCCTGGATTATAAAATCCTGTAGTCTATAGTACGGTATCCCTGGTAAAATGTACGTTTATTGCGATATTTGCAAGCCTTACATAACCGGCGATACGCGAAGTCCGCTTCTTCGAATCGTTCCAGTTGAAATATTCGGCTGTAATTACACGTACTGGACGAATCTGGTAAAATATTTCTCCACTCTGCAATATACTCCACTGCGTCAAACGAAATTCCGTAAAATTGAAATAGATATAAAAGATCATAGTGGAGAAAAAATACCATTCGTATCCGGAACACTGATAGTGACATTACACTTTAGACGTGTCCGTTAATTATCATTTGCGGTGGAAAGTCTACGGAGCTTTGAGAAAAAATCCCGTATGGAATACGAGTATTATGAAATGCAGAATGATAGTGAAGGTAGGGGAGAAGGAATTCCTCGAATTTTCGTCGATTCAGCCTATCAGCGTGGTCATGGGATCGAAAATTTTTTCGGAGGATTATTTAGAAGAGTACTTCCTTTTCTAAGCAGGGGAATGCGCGCAGTCGGGAAAGAAGCTTTACGCGCCGGAATTGGCGTGATAGAGAATGTTGAAAACAATACTCCATTTAAGGAAGCAATTAAAAACGTGATTCAAGGAATCGGAGGGGAGGGGGAATCTCAAAAGAAAAGCCAAAGAAAATATAAGTAACTTGATGAAGGGGTCGGGGTATAAAACATCCGCGAAAATACGAGTCGCTCAGTTTTCCTTCGGAGGGCACGACGGCATGCACCGGTAAATCCGGGAGAAGCTCGATTCGTAAACGCAGACAAGTCGGTAAAAAAAAGAAATCATCAAAATCGGCATGAAAAAAACAATTAAAAAAATCATCGAGAAGGAAAGCGGGAAAAAATATAAAGGCAACGAAACATCGACGAAATAGCGGGAAAAAGCGCATCGTATCCAATATATTTGCTTAACCGACGTGAGTGCGATTCATAAATTTGAGAGATATGTCCTTTCTTCATACTCACTTCTTTATACTCGAGCAAGTGTTTAAAGAGCGAGCTAGATCTTTTCAGTTTATCTCCTACTCAAACTGGTATCGAGAGTTCACAATGGGTTTATTACAAACCGGTAATCTTGCTCGCGGACGCTATAGAATTTATCGTACCCGGACACGGAGAAGATTATCTAGATCTCACGCATACCATGCTAAGTCTTCGCGTACGAGTGGAAAGTTTACCCGGTCCTGGAACATCAGCAGGAAGAGGAAACAAAGTAAGCCCTGTAAATCAACTACTACATTCGATGTTCAACCAGATCGACGTGTACTTCAATCAAAAACTCATATCACCCCCAAATATCTACAGGTATCGCGCGTACCTTGAAGCATTGTTATTATTCTTCATAAATTATTCTTCATCGGCAAAAACTTCCCATCTGACTTCTTGTCTATGGGACACGGATGAACCCGGTTATATGGACGCGCTATTAGAATCGGACAATTCCAATCAAGCTCTCGTGAGATGCGCCCGATACATCCAAGAAGAACATTCGCTAGATTTAATAGGCCATCTTCATTGCGACGTCTTTAATCAAGATAAATTTTTAATTAACGGAGTGGAGGTTAGAATGAGACTTGTTCGCTCAAGAGATGCGTTTTGTCTCATGGAAAGCAACTCAACGTCGAAAATACGTATTCTAGATGCTAGTTTGCTCATAAGAAAAGCAAAAATAAGTCCTGCAGTGTTACTCGAACATGCGAGAATGTTGAGTAAAACAACCGCCAAGTATCCTCTGACGCGAGTCGAAGTTAAAACATTCACGCCGGAATGGTAGGAGAATCGATTGATAACGCGATATTCGGGCAACTTCCAAAGCACGTAATAGTCGGATTCGTCGATAACAAAGTGTTTAACGGTGACAGAAAGCTAAATCCATTTAATTTCAAAAATTACGGTATAAATTTCTTCTCGTTATATGGCGCCGATGACGTGCAAATTCCGAGCAGACCACTGCATCCAAGTTTCTCAAAAGACCAGCTCTACATCGAGGTTTATAATACCCCCTTCTCGGGAACCGGCATCCATTTTCTAAACAAGGGGAATTCTATAAGCAGAGAAAATTATGCCAAAGGTTTCACGCTTTTCGCTTTCGATCTCACTCCCGATCTATCGGCAAATTGCGCGGGACATTGGAATCTTGTCAGACATGGAAGTTTATAATTAGAAGTGCGATTTGAAAAAGCAATTACCACAACGATTAATTGTATCGTTTATGCAGAGTTCGATAACGTGTTAGAAATCGATTCCTCGCATCAAATTATCGTTGATTTTAATGGCTAAAATATACTCGACTTTCTTCCCTCACCGTTATCTACTTTTTATTTCTATTTCTCTGAAAGCATAACGAAAAATAGCCGCAGTTTTGTTTTAGACGCGAACGTCGTCACTTCAAGCAAAACAGATTGAAAGTGCATTCTGCGCATCATGGATACAGTTATCGATATACAAGGTTTCGATGCTGAGGGGAAAGAAGTGACAGTTGTCGCCGTTAACGAAGCATTCATAAGTCACTGAATTATGGTACCTCCATATCCATTTGTCGAATTATCTGAAAAATAGACGAGAAAACAACTGGCTCTCTCGAAACTTCCACGGAAATGAGTGGTTTGACGAAAAAACTAATTCCAAACATTCATGGCAGAACTACGTGAAATTGCATGGCAAGCGCGTTATATATACACCAAAGGCCGAGAAAAGATACATTATTTGCAAAACACATTTGCGAGAAACATATATAATCTAGAAGAAATCTTTCTCGCATTCAAAAATCTGTCGGAAGGCGAAGAGCATGAATTACGCTGCAGTCATTACGGATTTTATCGAAATTCCGGCAAATTTCATTGCGCGTTACGCAATGCATGCAAATTGAGATACTGAATGCAACCGCAAGAAGGAAACGACATAATTAATAAACAACGATAATTCTTTTACCGATGAAACTCCGATGACAGCAATACAGAAAGCGAGATTTTTAATATATTATAAAACGAAATTTCCCGTATGTCCTTACGTGGAGAAATAAAAGATTAGAAACAGAATAAACGAGGTGCGAACAAAGCGGAGAAAGAAAAGATCTATCGAAACTCACGCATGAAAAAAAGGAAGCTCCTACCGTACAATCTTCGCAAAAGGATAAAAATATAACGACACCGACGAGTCAGGAAACAACTCAAACATCATTCCTCTCTGCGAAAGATGAATTCGCTCGAAATCTTACGAGCGTTGCATCATCTCAGTGTCGGACATGTGGGTATGTATCCTGCCGACAGAATCCCGAGGGTGTGGACGAAGTCGTGAACATCGTCGCGAACATCGATAATCACGATCATCCTGGACAACACTGGCTTTCTACATAGACAAACAGAGAAAGCACGTATTTCGATAGCTATAAACTACCACCCGATTCCAGATTCAATCTACGACTTCGACTCTACTACTCATAAATGGAACATTATGCGATTACAGAGCACATTTTCTCAGACCTGCGGATAATATTGCTGCATATTTCTTTATTATTTGTCTCGCGATTATAAGCTTAAACAGTTTCTCAAAATATTCAGCAAAGACTATGAAGATAATGATAGGCTAATCGTACAATTATTTCGTAAAATCTTTCTTCATGGAAAAAGGAAATGCGAAAAATCTCATGTAACGTGTTGTCATATACAAACTTGTATTTAAGAATAATTAAATATTAAAGAAACACTATTATGAATTGGTATAATATGTATAATAATATAATAATAAATTTAATTTTTTTGTAACATAAATTCCAGTGTTTGTCCATCTTACTTTCGTTTCCCGTCGACCTAAAATCAATCTTAGCTACATAATTCCAAGCTAGAAATATCTAATTATTTTTCAGATTTTTGTTTGCCATAGAATTAAGGAAAATAACCTCGATAGTGTATAACTCCAAATGTTAAAAAAAATTTAGAATTTTACATCTAGAAAATCTATCTGTTCGTGTCCTCTTAAAATGTCATTCGACATCACGAAAATTTACTTCAATATATCGACTTTTTGCGAGCAATTTATTGTTGCGCTTCCACGACGATCTCTCACGTTACACTCGCGCCAGGAAAGGAAGAACAGTTTAGGAAAGAAATACAAATTTTATTCTTCGAAATTGTCGTTCCGATAATTCCAGGGGACTCCCTCGCCGAAAAGTCGGCCTCTTCTTCCACGATGAAGTTCTCAGGGAATCTGTCAGCTTCCTGCTCTACCCCGAGTTGCTGCTGCGGATTACCGAGCGCCGAACCAGTTCCAAACTTCATCTTTTCCGGAAGTTCCGTGCCACTGCGAGATTATCTTCCCTCTTCTTTCTTCTTCCGTGACTTCTTTATCTTGTGCTTGTCTTGCGCACTTCTCTCTTGAATTCTCGGACAGAGTGGGGGGGAAGCTTCCGTAGACTTTCGTTCTAATGGACATCCCAAGTCCCTGCCTCAACATTCGCTCTAAATCCCTCGGAAAAATCACGATTCAAAAAAACCGAGAGCGAGGCGGTCTTCTTAAAGAAAAAAAAAGAATTTTCTTAGCCGGATGTTCGGACAGTAAGCAGAAGATCTTCCTCTTAAAGCGATGCCAACAAACTTCAAATAAGAAACATAAACATAAACAATATCTACTTAAAGAACTTTCTTTCTAATTAATTATCCCCCAAAAAAATGAAATATCTATATATCTCTTTTTACACATTTACAGGCTCAGCTTCGATTCTTTTCCCTATAAATTTTCTTTCCTTTCCTCAAATGGAGCTAATCTATCTAAATCTGTATCACTTTATTTTTATGTCTTTTCGTTTTCCGAATGCAATAAACTACATTGTTCATTTTCCTAACCACCTCATAAGGTCCTTCCCAACTACTTTGCGACTTGGGAATCCTACCTCGCATTCTTTAAGGATTATAAAACCAAACTTTCTGGCCAGACACAAAATTTAGTCGTCTATCCTTCCGATCGTAATTCATTTTTATCCTTTGCGATCTTAAATCCATACTTGACTCGCAACATTATGGATATGATTCATTCTCCCTCAATCTAAATGAATATCCTCCATCTTGAGGAACATTATCAGTTTCAGGAGGACAACCACGAAGAAGATCTATCGGCAATCTATCTTAATTCTCTACCCAAATTCAACTTTGCAGGAATAAAATCTGTGACCTCATGCTTAGATCTGTAAGCTAATAATCCTAAAGGGACCCAACGATCCTAATCTCTCTGGTTTTTTGAAATAAATTTAGATAAATAATTTAACAAAGTCTGATGTTGTCGTTACACCTGACCGTTGGATTGTGAATGAAGAGGGGTGCAAGTTTTCTTTATTCCTAAAATTCGACATAACTCCTGGAACATTCGAAATTCCTTCCCTGATCGTATGTATTTCTAATAGCACTCCATGCCTAGATACTATCTGACTTACAAAGACTTTTGCCACCGTACTTAATATTTCTCAGCTTTAATATTTCTCAGTGGAAAAGCCTCCATCCATTTTGAGAAACAATCAGTAACCACTAATAAATATTTATTCCCAGATGATGAAAATGGTAAGAGGCCTAACACATCCATCTGTATCTTCTCAAAGGGAGCATCATCTACATTATAAATCTGAAAAGCAGATTTTCTCTTTCCAGCAAGATCTTTTTTAGCTACACAAACTTTACAGATCTTAATCCAATGTTCTATATCTTGTTTGCATGTCGCCCAAAAGAAACGCTTCCGAATCTTTTCAAGAGTTTTATTAACTCCAAAATATTCTCCTATAGGAGAATCATGAATCTCCTCCAAAACCTGTTGCATCATTTTATGAGGAACAACAATTTGAAAAATAACAGTTTTCAAATCAGGAGACTCCCATCTCCTACAAAGAATTCCATCCTTAATAACCAAAGAATCTCAATTGAGACCAATAAATTTTCGAAGAAGTATTCCTGGAAATAATCTCATGTCATGAGCGTCTATCTATTTCCTTACTCTGAAGAATTTCAACAATCGAAGGATCTTCTAATTGCGCTGCCCGCCAATCCTTTAATTCTCTTCTCTCTAAAACTATCCTTCCTAAATATTACCCTTTGTTTTCCTCCTCTTTTCTTTCTACTCTGGCGCAATAATTGCAGTCATTTTCCGCATAGGAGCGTCTTGACAATCCATCAGCGTTCCCATGCGATTTCCCTGCTCGATGAGAAATTTCGAAATTATATTGCTGACGTTTCACCCAGCGGATCAACTAACCTTCTAATTCCCTAAAAGACATCAACCAACGGAGAGAAACATGATCAGTTCTTATTAAGAATTCTCGTCCATATAAATAATGGTGAAAACTTTTCAAAGAGTCAACTATTGCTCTCTACGAGTAACACAATAGTTTTTTTCGGTTTTACTTAACACTTTACTAAAATAAGCAATTACTCTCTCCTTTCCTTCTTGAACCTGGGATAAAACAGCACCAATACCATGATTCGAGGTGTCAGTATCCAAAATGAATTTTTCTGTCTCAATTGGAAAAGACAAGACAGGGGAAGAAATCAAACATCGTTTAAGCTTTTCAAATGCCTCCTGACAATGTTCATCCCAAACAAACCTGCACTGTTTCTTTGTCAAGGAAAATAGGAGTTTTGATATTTGTAAAAATCCTCTAACAAATTTCCTATAATAGAAGTAAAACCCCAAAAAGCTATGAATTTACTTCTTATTCCGCGGAACAAGCCATTCCTGTACAGAAACAATCTTTTCAGAGTCAATAGAAATTCCTTCTTCCGAGACTTCATGTCTTAAATATTTAACTTTCCTTCCAAACAGGGAACATTTCTTTGGATTTATTTTTAAATTTGGTGCCCTGAGACGAAGAAAAAACTTTCCGTAGCCAACATTTCCTCGAAGCTTTTATTGAAAATCACAACATCACCTAAATAAACCAAATAAATTTTATTTAATATCTGATGAAGAACTCTTTCCATTAACCTCTTAAAAATCGCCGGAGGATTACATAATCTAAATGGCATCACAGTAAATTGCCACAAATCGTTTTTATTCTTGGTTTTTCACATTGGATTTAAAAAGTGGCACTGGCAGGTGAAGTTTCGTCCAGAAGATAAGGAAAAGACAACATTCTCAATGTTTTAAATCCAACGTGAAAAACCAAGAATTTTCTGATAATCGATCAAGAAGAGTTTCATATTGAAGCTGCTGATAAGCATCCTGCCACTCGGCGTAATGAAATAAAATTTTCTCAAAACGGAAATCTGACATAACGGGTAAATAACGAAGAAATCTCTTTACAAAGATTGTTTTCCCGCATCCCGTTGGTCCGCACACGATCGATGTCCACGAATGTTTCCAGCGCACATCCATTTCGCGAAATGAACGTTGTACTTAATTTAATAAACAATGGGATGGGACATTTGAACCTATTAGAAGTTAGCCCCCCACTTTTAGAAATAACTTATTTTGAGAGTTGTGCTGAATTGTGCTAGGTTTGTGCTACATTGTGCCCGAATTTTAAAACCGTAATGTGAAAAATGTCATAAAAAATGAAAAAAAACGACATTTTAGGCTAGCCCCCCACTTTGCGATTTTTTTAATTTTCTCGATTGTGCTAGGTTGTGCTAGGTTGTGCTAACATTGTGCCAAAATATTATCTTTAAAAAATAATAACAATAGAAGTTATGATAAAAAATAGATTTGGGAAAAAAAATATATAAATGACATTTATTCTTATATCAGTCATCTAAAGAGTATGCAAATGCATATCTAATATATATTCGCTTAGCACAAATCGGCACAATCGTCGGTTTCGTCAGCAGAACGATATGAAGGGCACTTTACTCTTGAGCGCGACCCTTCGCGCGCGCATTTTTTGTTAAAAATTCGGATTTGTAGTTATTGGATGTTCATAATACTGCATATCTGAGTTGTGCTAGCCTAGCACAAGTTGGCACGACTGTCGGTTTCGTCAGCATAACGATATAAAGGGCACTTTACTCTTGAACGCGGCCCTTCGCGCACGCATTTTTTGTTAAAAATTCGGATTTGTAATTATTGGATGTTCATAATACTACATATCTGAGTTGTGCTAGCCTAGCACAAGTTGGCACAACCGTCGGTTTCGTCAGCACAATGATATAAAGGGCACTTTACTCTTGAGCGGGGCCCTTCGCGCACACATTTTTTGTTAAAAATTCGGATTTGTAGTTATTGGATGTTCATAATATTGCATATCTGAGTTGTGCTAGCCTAGCACAAGTTGGCACAATCATAACTTTCGTCAGCACAACGATATAAAGGGCACTTTACTCTTGAACGCGGTCCTTCGCGCACGCATTTTTTGTTAAAAACTCGGATTTGTAATTATTGGATTCATAATACTACATATCTGAGTTGTGCTAGCCTAGCACAAGTTGGCACAACCGTCGATTTCGTCAGCACAACGATATGAAGGGTACTTTACTCTTGATCGCGGCCCTTCGCGCATTTTTTGTTAAAAACTCGAGTTTGTAATTATTGGATATTCATAATACTGCATATCTGAGTTGTGCTAGCCTAGCACAAGTTGGCACAACCGTCGATTTCGTCAGCACAACGATATGAAGGGTACTTTACTCTTGATCACGGCCCTTCGCGCACGCATTTTTTGTTAAAAACTCGGGTTTGTAATTATTGGATATTCATAATACTGCATATCTGACTTGTGCTAGGCTAGCACAACTCAGATATGCAGTATTATGAACATCCAATAACTACAAATCTGAATTTTTAACAAAAAATGCGTGCGCGAAGAACCGCGTTCAAGAGTAAAGTGCCCTTTATATCGTTGTGCTGACGAAAGTTATGGTTGTGCCAACTTGTGCTAGGCTAGCACAACTCAGGTATGCAGTATTATGAACATCCAATAACTACAAACTCGAGTTTTTAACAAAAAATGCGCGAAGGGCCGCGATCAAGAGTAAAGTACCCTTCATATCGTTGTGCTGACGAAATCGACGGTTGTGCCAACTTGTGCTAGGCTAGCACAACTCAGATATGTAGTATTATGAATATCCAATAATTACAAACCCGAGTTTTTAACAAAAAATGCGTGCGCGAAGGGCCGCGTTCAAGAGTAAAGTGCCCTTTATATCGTTGTGCTGACGAAACCGACGGTTGTGCCAACTTGTGCTAGGCTAGCACAACTCAGATATGCAGTATTATGAACATCCAATAATTACAAATCCGAATTTTTAACAAAAAATGCGTGCGCGAAGGGTCGCGCTCAAGAGTAAAGTGCCCTTTATATCGTTGTGCTGACGAAACCGACGGTTGTGCCAACTTGTGCTAGGCTAGCACAACTCAGATATGCAGTATTATGAACATCCAATAATTACAAATCCGAATTTTTAACAAAAAATGCGTGCGCGAAGGGTCGCGCTCAAGAGTAAAGTGCCCTTTATATCGTTGTGCTGACGAAACCGACGGTTGTGCCAACTTGTGCTAGGCGAGCACAACTCAGATATGAAGTATTATGAACATCCAATAACTACAAACCCGAGTTTTTAACAAAAAATGCGTGCGCGAAGGGCCGCGCTCAAGAGTAAAGTGCCCTTTATATCGTTGTGCTGACGAAAGTTATGGTTGTGCCAACTTGTGCTAGGCTAGCACAACTCAGATATGCAGTATTATGAATATCCAATAATTACAAATCCGAATTTTTAACAAAAAATGCGTGCGCGAAGGGTCGCGCTCAAGAGTAAAGTGCCCTTTATATCGTTGTGCTGACGAAACCGACGGTTGTGCCAACTTGTGCTAGGCTAGCACAACTCAGATATGCAGTATTATGAACATCCAATAACTACAAACCCGAGTTTTTAACAAAAAATGCGTGTGCGAAGGGCCGCGCTCAAGAGTAAAGTGCCCTTTATATCGTTGTGCTGACGAAAGTTATGGTTGTGCCAACTTGTGCTAGCCTAGCACAACTCAGATATGCAGTATTATGGACATCCAATAACTAAAAATCCGAATTTTTAACAAAAAATGCGTGCGCGAAGGGTCGCGCTCAAGAGTAAAGTGCCCTTTATATCGTTGTGCTGACGAAACCGACGGTTGTGCCAACTTGTGCTAGGCTAGCACAACTCAGATATGCAGTATTATGAACATCCAATAACTACAAACCCGAGTTTTTAACAAAAAATGCGTGCGCGAAGGGCCGCGCTCAAGAGTAAAGTGCCCTTTATATCGTTGTGCTGACGAAAGTTATGGTTGTGCCAACTTGTGCTAGCCTAGCACAACTCAGATATGCAGTATTATGGACATCCAATAACTAAAAATCCGAATTTTTAACAAAAAATGCGTGCGCGAAGGGCCCCGCTCAAGAGTAAAGTGCCCTTTATATCATTGTGCTGACGAAACCGACGGTTGTGCCAACTTGTGCTAGGCTAGCACAACTCAGATATGCAGTATTATGAACATCCAATAACTACAAATCCGAATTTTTAACAAAAAATGCATGCGCGAAGGGCCGCGCTCAAGAGTAAAGTGCCCTTTATATAGTTGTGCTGACGAAAGTTATGGTTGTGCCAACTTGTGCTAGCCTAGCACAACTCAGATATGCAGTATTATGGACATCCAATAACTAAAAATCCGAATTTTTAACAAAAAATGCGTGCGCGAAGGGCCACGTTCAAGAGTAAAGTGCCCTTTATATCGTTGTGCTGACGAAACCGACGGTTGTGCTAACTTGTGCTAAGCGAATATATATTAGATATGCATTTGCATACTCTTTAGATGACTGATATAAGAATAAATGTCATTTATATATTTTTTTTCCCAAATCTATTTTTTATCATAACTTCTATTGTTATTATTTTTTAAAGATAATATTTTGGCACAATGTTAGCACAACCTAGCACAACCTAGCACAATCGAGAAAATTAAAAAAATCGCAAAGTGGGGGCTAGCCTAAAATGTCGTTTTTTTTCATTTTTTATGACATTTTTCACATTACGGTTTTAAAATTCGGGCACAATGTAGCATAAACCTAGCACAATTCAGCACAACTCTCAAAATAAGTTATTTCTAAAAGTGGGGGGCTAACTTCTAATAGGTGACATTTGAAATTCTTGATTTTTTCTCAAAGTGAGATTAGCTTACTCGCGGAAGGATCCCTCCGCGGCGGGGGTATGCTTGCGCCAGTATCTTCGCGCAACGAGTTCATACTCGCGGCAAACTTCGTACGCTCGTGTGAGCGTCCACCGCAAGAGCATCGACGCTAACGAGCTTGTACGCAGTGCTCCTCGAAAGCTAATTCAAGCCGAAGAAACTTACTCATAGAAAAGATTGAATACTTGATTGAATACTTACTTGCGGACGTAAAAATTTATACTTTTTTCTTTTACAAAGTATTTTAACGAGATTCTCTATCGAAAATTCAAAATTTTTTTCTGTATAAAAAATTAATTTTAAAAGAAAGTTATGTGTGGGGAAAAATTGGGAGTTTCAAAAATTTAATTTTACAAAAGATTTATTATACTTTTTCTTACAATTAGAAAAATAAACATTTTTATAACATTTTCTCTTAATAACTAAAAGTAAACACAAATTCACATAAACACATTTTTTTAATGTTGTCACATTTGATAATGATGTTGTAGCCAGATCTACAACTAATAATAAAAGTAGTCCGCATGGCAACAAAAGTAGTCCGAATGAATCTCGGAAAAAGTCTTTCGAAAGACGACACAAATATGTGACCGCCGAAATTACGATCAGTCTTTCGAAAGACCGCAGAAATGCATCGCGCGAGAATATTGCGAAAAGTCTATCAGCAAATTCCTAAATTTGACGATCGAACCGAGCGTGATATTATGATCAATCAATATCACGCAACCGATCGGAATGCTGATCGGGCATCAATTAGCCTATAATCGGTAATACAAAGCGGAATGGAGGAGAGTCAAAATTATAAGTCGTGCGGAATCATTATTATAAAAGTCGCTCAAGATACTACGGAATCCCGAAGTTCACGCGACCGTTATCAGCAGGTGTCACATTCGGTCATCGGCCGCCCGAGTAACGCGAGACGCGCCGAAGCGCCTGACGACGCGTAAACGTGTGTAAAATATAATCGTTATAATATAAAGTATTTGTGCACTTGTTAAAATAAATCAATTAAATTAAAGAAAGTGTGTCAGTGATTTCACGAGGATTTCTACATTCCTTTGATCTTGCTCGGAGTTCCAACTCCTTAGGCTTGACGAACCCGATTATCCCGAATATTAACGTCGTAGCCCATCCGGGATACAACAAATTTTACAAAACATTTTCTAATCGAAACTTTGAATAATAAACATTTTTCAAATTACATTTTTTTCTTAAATTTAATAACTAAAAATAAAATAAACTTTTACAAACATATTGATTTAGTATACATATTTATTTAGTATACATATTTACATTACACGAGGATGGGGAAAATCCGAGCCTTAACCTAACTTAATTTTAAATATTATATAACGTAAAACCATACGAATAAGAAAGGCAATTGTCGATAAATCTGCGTTTTAATAAAAGTGGAGCACATGTTTTATTTCGTTTCGCGTTACCTCGTGAAACGCGGTGCGACGAATTGCTTTAAATCGCAGATTTATTTCTTCTTTCTGCTCTCTTTATATATATAATAATAAATTTAATAATATATATTTAATAATAAATTATAAATACTGTTGCGGCCGTGCGGTGTTCCGTTCGGCGCTGCTGAAATTAATCGATATCAATCGATAAGAATTTGAATAGAGGATCGGCCCTTGGCAACGCGTCGTTCTCCGACTGTTATACAGATTTGACGGCCAGATTCCGCGGTGGCCGGACGCGTTTCTGTACCGTTGATTTAATAAAGAGCGAGCTTTTCTTTTAACAGTTTTCTTCCTTTCCGAAAGCGCTCCGCCGAGTATCGCGATCTCGGGAAGTAACGCCGTGAACGCGACAATTTTGGGGGCTCGTCCGGGATCGAATTTTTCGATTCGTGTGTGTGTGTGTGTGTGTGTGTGTGTGTGTGTGTGTGTGTGTGTGTGTGTGTGTGTGAGAGAGATAATGGCGGAGCGACAAACAGAAGAGACGGGGACTGGACAGGAAGAGGCGAAAGGTCGGAGAGTGATCTCTGCGAGAAAAAGGGCTTGTACTCGAGCGGAAGGGCCGGAGGCGTCTCCGAACTTGGAGGAAATTCTTCGCTTAACACTGGAGGAGCTTCGCTCTCTGAGGGAGGAGCGCGCTCGTCGAGAGACGGAAACATTTTCAATGCCCGATCCGCAGGAAGAGATTTCGCAACGTCCGATATCAGGCCAGTCATTTCCTTTTTCAAATTTTAGTTCCGACTTGAAACTTAAGCCCGATACTTATGACGGTAGTGTTCCGTTGCGCGAATATCTTACGCAGTTTAATTTAATTGCGCGAGCGAATAATTTAAGAAACGCGGAGAAGGCTGTCGTATTAGCGTCATGTCTCCAAGGAAAAGCGCGTGCGATTTTGGAAGGGAGCACGGATTTTGAGAACTCTCAATTTGAAAATTTGGTTGCGCGTTTAGAGCTACGTTTTGGAGAAAATTTATCCTCGCAAAATTATTATTATCAATTTATGAATCAGAGATTCGGAAACAGATATTCGGAGAAGATTTAGCTGCATTAGGCTCAGATATCGAGCGTTTATCTCGATTAGCTTATTCTGAATGTTCTCCCGGAGTTCGTGACAAAATTGCTTGTTCTCAATTTGTAGTTGCATTGTCTGATGTGAATGTTAAACAGACATTGCAGCTAGAAGGGTTAACATCTTTGAGGGCCGCGGTAGAAAGAGCTTTGGCTATTAAAATTATTAGGGAGAATTGTTTAAAAGAGCGGAGAAATTTTGATTTTAAGGAGGTTAAAGATTGCTCGAATTATAAGAGCAATCCTGATTTAAACGGATTCAAAATAGAATCTCGTGGAACGAGGGGTTTAAATTTTAAGAAAAAGAAGAATTTTAAAATTCAAGAGAAAAAGGAATGTTGGCAGTGCGGAAAACAAGGGCACTTCCGTTCCAAGTGTCCATCACTTTCTGTTTCACAGCAGGGAAAATAGGTTTTGTCGAACTTTCTGGGGCGGGCTCGACAAATGGAAGAAATGCCCCGGGTATTTGTAGGCGTTTTGAGAGAGGGTGTGAAAAATCAGGAAATTTTGTTTTCCAAAGCTCTCTTAATGGGAGAGACTGTTTTTTTTAATTGGATACGGTGATGTGACCTTGGTGAGTAGTAAATTTATAGGGAGAAAAGGGAAGCGTTTTTCAGCAAAGGAAGAAAATTTGAGGTATCCTACGGGAGAAAGGGTCCCGATCAGTTTTAAAATGTTTGCTAAGATAAAGTTAGGGAGATTTAATTTAGAGTTACCGACTTTCGTTGCCGATATTGGAGAGGATTGTATTTTGGGCGCGGATTTCTTTTCACGAATAGGGATGCAAACTGTAATAGAATCTTTTTTCCGTGGAGGTCATAGGGAAGATTTTTGTCGTCGGATTAAGCAAGAGGACGAAGCTCTGCCCGCGGAGTTGGAAGAATTCTTTCATAATAATTCCCGAGAATTGGAGGAAGATCAGAGAATAGTTTCCGCTACATTGTTGCGAGAATTTCGTGACGTGTTTTCGGAGCAAGCTGTTGCAGGAAAGTGTGAAGTTCTTCAATATAAAATTGAATTAATGGGTTCTTGTCCTATCAAACAGGCTCCTAGGAGAATTCCAATTCATATGCGTTCAGAAGTTGAAAAAATTATGGAAGACATGAAAGAACAAAGGGTAATTGAAGAATCTTCAAGCCCTTGGGTTTCTCCAGCAGTTTTGGTAAAGAAGAAAGATGGATCTCTTAGATTTTGCATTGATTTTGGAAATTGAATGCGGTTACGAAAAAAAATTATTATCCGCTACCAAGGGTTGACGATCTTCTTAATCAGTTATCGGGAAATGTCTGGTTTTATACTCTGGATTTGAAGAGTGGTTATTGGCAACTGAAAATTCGTCCCGAAGATAGGGAAAAGACTGCTTTTTCTGTGGGGAATGGACTTTGGCAATTTGTTGCAATGCCTTTTGGTTTGTGTAATGCCCCGGCTACCTTTGAACGTCTTATGGAACGGGTGCTTCGGGGTTTACTTTCGAAAATTTGCCTGGTTTATTTAGATGATGTGATAGTATTTGGCAAAACTTTTGAGAAAATGAAAGAGAATTTAAGAGAAGTTCTTCTGAGATTTCGTGCTGCGAAACTTAGTGTTAACCCAAAGAAATGTGATTTATTTAGGAGACAAGTAAAATATTTGGGTCATGTTGTTTCTTCTGCCGGAATCGCTACGGATCCTGAGAAGACTGAAGCGGTCACTGAGTGGCCAGTTCCTCAGAATAAGAAACAGGTCCGAAGTTTTCTTGGATTTTGCTCTTATTATCGGAAGTTTGTTAAGGGATTTTCTTCAATTGCGAAGCCTCTGTTTAAGTTAACTGAGAATTTGACTAAATTTGAATGGACTGAGCAATGTTAAGAAGCATTTTTGAGGTTAAAACAGGCATTAACGTCTGCACCTCTTCTTTCCTTTCCGAAGGGGGAAGGAAAGATGATTTTGGATACGGATGCTTCAGGTTTTGGAATAGGGGCGGTACTTTCACAAGTTCAGGACGGCTATGAGAGGGTCATTGCTTATTATAGTCGGGTTTTGAACAAACCTGAGCGGAATTATTGCACAACAAGAAGAGAGTTATTAGCTTTAGTAGATTCGATGAAACATTTTCATCATTATTTGTACGGAAAGAGTTTCTGTATTCGAACTGATCATGCTTCTTTGAGATGGTTGATGTTCTTCAAAGACTTGGAGAAACAATTGGCTCGCTGGATGGAAAGGTTACAACAATACGATTTTGATGTTGCTCATCGAAAGGGGATTATGCACAGTAATGCCGATGGTCTTTCGAGACGCCCTTGTGTAGAAGAAAAATGTAGATTCTGTTCTAAAGTGGAAGTTCAGAGAGGGCTTTTTGAGGATAAAGTAGTTGCTCGTATTGTTTTGCGTGAGGATTCTTCTGAGGATTGGCGAAGGGCTCAAATAGAGGATCAGGAACTGGCAATGTTTTTACTTGCCAAAGAAAATGATTTGCGACCTTCTTGGGAGGAAGTTTCTTCGAAAGGATTGTCAACCAAGATCTATTGGCATCAATGACATGCCTTGGAAGTCCAAAATGGGATTTTACATAAGAGATGGGAGGCTCCTAATTTGAAAAACAGTTTTCTTCAGTTGATGGTCCCGCGAAGCAGTGAAGCAGATTTTAGAAGAAGCTCATGATACTCCTTCTGGAAGGCATTTCGGGATCAATAAAACGCTGGAAAAGATCCGGAAGCGTTTTTATTGGGCAACCTGTAAGAAGGATGTTGAGGAATGGTGCAGAACCTGTAAGATTTGTATTGCGAAGAGGGGTGTTGCAGATAAGGGGAAATCTCCTTTGCAGATCTTTAATTCGGGAGCTCCTTTTGAGAGGATTCAGATGGATATTTTAGGCCCGTTACCTGTTTCTTCTTCAGGTAATAAGTATCTCCTAGTTGTTGTTGATTGTTTTACTAAATGGGTAGAGGCTTTTCCTTTGAAAAATATGAGAGCTATTACGGTAGCAGAAATTTTTGTTAATCAGATTGTTTCTAGATATGGGATCCTGTTGGAACTTCATACTGATCAGGGAAGGAATTTTGAATCACAGCTCTTTCAAGAATTGATGAGAATTTTGGGAATTAGGAAAACGAGGACGACCGCTCTTCATCCTCAGTCTGATGGTCAAGTTGAAAGACAACAACAGACAATTCTACAGTATTTGTCAAAGTTTGTTGAAGAGAATCAAAAGGATTGGGATCGTTGGATTCCCATGTTTCTTCTTGCCTATAGGACCTCTAAACATGAGGCTACAGGCGTAACTCTTTTAGAATTGTTTTGCGAAAGAGATCTTACCTTGCCGATGGATTTGCTAAGAGGTACTCCTCCCAGTTATGGTTTTTCCGAGTCAGCGGTGGAGTACGTTCGGAATTTGCGGCAGAAGCTGGATGAAATTCATCAGAGAGTAAGAGAGAAATTAGAATCAGGGTCTTTGAAGATCAAATGCCGCTATGATCGAAAGGCTAGGCATCCCGTTTTTGAGGAAAGACAGAAGGTTTGGTTATTTAATCCTCATCGTAAGAAGGGTAGGTCTCCCAAACTACAGAACGATTGGGAGGGGTCTTTTGAGATAATTAAGAAAATTAGTGATGTAGTTTTCTGTATTTCTCATTCAGGTGGTGGGAAAAGCAAGGTTGTGCATGCCGACAGGTTAGCTCCGTTTAGAGAAAGGGAAGAATTTTAAGTAGAGGTTTTCGGGGCCCGGTTTTCCAATTTTGACATTACTTTTATTTCTTGTTAATTGTTTTGAGTTACTGTGTTCTATTTTATCTTTCTTTAAGCTTCCTTCCGTCGTGAGAAGCGTCGTGGGGAGATCCTCGAGCCTGAGCACCAAGCAAGATCTTCAAGCTCGTGCTTCAAACTGAAAAGAAGTCTGCCTCGCCCCCGATTTTCTGAGTCGTGGTTTTTCCGGGGGACGATGGGCGAATGCCGAGGCAGGGGCTTAGTGTGTCTTTTAGAAAGACGTAAGGGTCCACGACGATTACCCCCACTTTGCCCGAAAAATGAAAGAGAGAAGTGCGCAAAGCTCAAGACGAAGAGTCAAGAGTGAAACGCGCGAAAATTTCAAGAACAAGATTCTTCTGAAGAGTAGAGAAGACTGGGATTAGAAGTAGCGGCGCCCGGTAACCTGAGGCAGCAGCCCAGGGTAGGGCAGGAAGTCGCCAGGAGCCCAGAAGTCTTTTCCAAGAGGAAGTTCTTGAAAGAGGAAGAATTGTCGGAACGACAATTTTATGAAGAGGGGGGCAGTGTTGCGGCCGTGCGGTGTTCCGTTCGGCGCTGCTAAAATTTATCAATATCAATCGATAAGAGTTTGAATAGAGGATCGGCCCTTGGCAACGCGTTGTTCTCGGACTGTTATACAGATTTGACGGCCAGATTCCGCGGTGGCCGGTGGGCGTTTCTGTACCGTTGATTTAATAAAGAGCAAGCTTTTCTTTTAACAGTGTTCTTCCTTTCCGAAAGCGCTCCGCCGAGTATTGCGATCTCGGGAAGTAACACCGCGAACGCGACAATACTTACAATTAAGCAGTCGCAAGTTTTCAAAATTTAATTTAATCTCCTTTATCTTACATGTTTCATATTTGCGTCCGTACCATGTACGCGTAAAATTTCGATCCGCCAGACCGAACACATAAACGCCTCGATGAAGCTACTACATCCGTAACTCTCGAGTTCGTCAGTCATATCATCCAAAAAATTATCTGTATGGTTCGTACTCGTTGGGATCACCGCTGCTCGTATATACGAGAGTCATTCGATAAGTCAGGTAAATTTTTACCGCCACGATGAACTGTGTAGTATATGGCCAGGAAGTAACACTATTCAAACTGCCTTATACCAAGATTCAGCCAAAAGCGACGTTTAGTTTACATGTGACAGACGTTGAAAGTGAGCATGGCAGCAGTTGTCGTAAAAATGGAGAAAGACGAATTCCGTGCAGTGATTAAACATTTTTATTTAAAGAAGTGGACGGCTACGCAGATTAAAGCCGAATTGGACGAAGTTTACGGGGACTCTGCACCAACATTGAAGACTGTTTATTTTTGGATTAATAAATTCAAAAGAGGCCGGACATCAATCAAAGATGAAGCGCGCCCCGGACGTCCAGTTGAAATCACTACGCCAGAAATGATTGAAAAAATCCATTGTATCGTCATGGAAGATCGCCGAATAAAGGCGCGTGACATAGCTGAGATTGTAGACCTAAGGCATCATAGTAGATAGGGTGCATAATATCCTGCACAAAGAATTAGAAATGAAAAAGTTTTGTGCATGATGGATGCCGCTGACCATCGATCAAAAACGCATGCGAAAAGACATTTCGCAGCAGTGTTTGTCGATGCTTAAGCGCAATCCACAAGATTTTGGCGTCGATTCGTGATCGTAGGCGAGACTTGGATCCATTACTATATACCCGAGTCAAAACAGCAGTCGAAGCAGTGGACAGCGCTTGGTGAATGTACGTCGAAGAAGGTGAAGACT
>NW_028297164.1:0-20284 GCF_055798465.1 Pogonomyrmex barbatus
CGCATCCATATTCTATGATGAGCTTTTTCCTGTTGGTATATCATCAGTTTTCATATTCCAAACAATTTTAAAATATTATATCGTCTAATTTTCTGTTGTTGAGATTGTTTCATCTTCTTTCACTTTTGCCATCGCTTCCATATTATTAATAACAACAGGTCAGAATCCATAATAACTTCTGAATACATTCTCACAGGTTCACATCTACTTGGTTTGTTCGTACACTCGTACATAAAGTCTCGGTTCCCCATGAAACGTACTTTTCCAGATATATAAATTACAAAAACCGATCACAAATTAGTTTAGCATTTCTGTTAGAGAGTACAACAAAAACCGTAATCAGCAATTGGTTGTATTAATTACGCATTTCTCGAAATTTCGCGAAATACGCTTTAGGTGAAAGAAGGTTTTCAGAATGGCGTAACGTGTTTTAGTAAAATACTAGAATACGCAGATTACGCTTACGTTACGCTGCATGTGATAGCACCCTAAGAGTTGGTTTATGGAGGCCGTAATCTGTTAACTTATGCCGTAACCGTAAAAAATTGACGAATCATGGTCGATTATTCTTTTATAATTCGATTGTGATTGTTCAATTTTTTACGGCATAAGTTAACAAATTACGGTCTCCATAAACCAACCCTAACCTGCGTATTATAATAATTTACCAGATTCTGAAAAACTGCATTCACATGGCGCGTATTTCATTACGTTTGTGTAAAATGTAACTATTAGGTGTACAAAAAAGTTCTGAGCTTTTTTTTGTAAAATTCAATCTTTATTCAAAAATAAACAAAAAAATATTAATCATCGAAATATTCCCCGTTTGCATCAACGACCTTTTGCCATCTTTCGGATAGCTTGCAAATTCCTTGACGATAAAAGCTCACCGGCTTCGAAGCGATAAAGTCATCAATGCATTTTCGTATCTCTTGAAATCTCACGAAATGTGTATCAGCCAAATGATGCTGCAGCGACCGGAATAGGTAGTAATCGGAAGGCGC
Organism: Pogonomyrmex barbatus; assembly: GCF_055798465.1. Taxonomy (NCBI): domain Eukaryota; kingdom Metazoa; phylum Arthropoda; class Insecta; order Hymenoptera; family Formicidae; genus Pogonomyrmex; species Pogonomyrmex barbatus. Next base: position 1,005 of record NW_028297164.1, read on the forward strand.
CATGTCTGGGCCGCGTGCGGGAGAAGTTCCCAGCCTAACGCAAAGATATGGTCCTGAGTCGCTTTCGCAATATGTGGTCGAGCATTGTCATGAAGCAAGATCACTTTACGACGTCCTTGGCCAGTATGGCCTCTTTTCTTCTAATGCATCGCTCAAATTGGTCAATTGTTGTTGGTAGCGATCTGCTGTGATTGTTTCATCCGGTTGTAACAACTCGTAATACAACACACCTTTCCAATCCGACCAGATACAGAGCAAAACTTTCTTGGCTCTTGTGGATATTGGGCTTTGGCGTCGATGTCGAAGGTTGACCAGGGTCAACCCATGATTTTCTACGTTTAGGGTTATCATAAAGAATCCACTTTTCATCGCCTGTAATGATTTTGTGCAGAAAATCTTTTTTCCGGAATTTTGAAAGCAAAGTGAATGCAGTGTCACGCCGACGATTTTTGTTGTCTTCGGACAATTCATGCAGAACCCATCTGCCTTCCTTCTGAACCTTTCCCATCGTATGTAAACGTACGGAAATGGTTTGCTGCGTAACGCCAAGCTGTTTTGCAAGCTCCTTTTCAGTTTGCGCAGAGTTTATATCCAGCAGTGCTTGCAATTCGTCCGCTTCAATCTTTTGAGGGTGTCCAGCACGCGATTCATCTTCAAGACTGAAATCTCCTTGGCGAAATTTTTGATACCATCTGTTACATGTAGTATGACTTACAGCGTTCTCTCCATGCAGCACAAATCATTGGCTTCAGCAGCATTTTTCTTCAGATAAAACGCGAAGTGGATGGAAAATCGAATATGCTCTTTTATTATTGCCATCGTGAACACTACTGATTTTTGAGGTTATGTACATCAAACGCCAAACCGTATGGCATATTTTAGAAGGCCAAATGTCAATGCTTTAAAACCGCAAAAGGGCGGGAAGATATATAAAATTTAAATTGTTATTTCGGTTGTTCACGTATATTATAGATTTTCAGTACTAGCAATCAATATCGGAACGCAACCATAATCTACTAAAAACTTCCTGTTTTCCTCCTTTCCTAATACTGTCATCATTCGCGAATATTTGCGGTGAAATTCCATGAAATCCCGGACATAGGAACGTAATTAGAACGTACTTAGTCGATTGCAGTACATATGAGAATATTCTGAGATGATCGCAATATACGCATTGCAATCTTCTCAGAACATATTCAGAATGTACGCGTGCTGTTAGGAAGAATAATAATAGTAAACAGCATAAAGTAATGCAAAATTGGGTGGAATATCTAATTTGCACATTTCGAAAAACTTGTAAATTATAAGTTGTAGGAAAAAGTATTATATATAAAAGTTTCATAATTTCAAGAGAGTCATTATATAATGTATATACTTTTTTTATAAGTGGCGACATTTAAAAAATTTTAAAATCAACATCGTTTTCTTAAATGGAATCACATATATTTTGTTATATATGATTGCCCTAGTTATTTTGAATGATAAATGTATTATGGTATTTATGGTACACTAATGTGGTGGTTCGTATGTCCACCAATGAAAACGTTGTGCATCTGATGAGTCTCCGGCGCAACTAGTCCGCTGTCTGCTTCTCGAGTGCAAAGCGGAATGGGCGAGGGAAAGGAAGGTTTGTCGTGCTGGTTTCAGATCGTTAGTGCGACTTCGACGAATGGCGAGGCCTCGGTCTGAGAGGCGGCGTGGAACGAAGGCTGCCGGTGGTCTCGGCGGAGTGTTCCCCGCGTGATGCTCCCCAGGTCCAGGGGTATGAGGCGCCACGGAGTGCTGGTGGGCTCCGGTCGTAGTCCGGTGAAGCCTGGGACGGATGGGCAGCGATGCGCCGCAATCTGCGGCGAGAACCTCGCCCGTTGCGGGGTGGTTGATTCGCTGCGTGCGTCCCTGTGAGCCGGAAAGTGGAGGTTGCGGCCCGGCGTAGGCGGGCAAATCCGCGGAGCTGCTGCGCTCAGCGCGGTGTCGCCGGTGTCGGTGCCTGGCCGTCTCGTCGTCCTCCCAGCCGTAAAGTCCGCTCTGCGCTGGTCCTGGCGGCGGGGGTAGGCCTCCCCGCGGTGATGGCGGCCAGCAGGCTGCTAGGGCACGGGCGGATGCGGCTGCGAGGTCGGCGGCTGTGTAGAGGTGGCTGCGACGTGGTGGCGGAGTCTGATCCTTGGCGGCGTACTCCGGTGTCGTCTCCGCGGCGTGACCTTCCTCCGGAGTCTGCGGCGGTGGCTCGTTCGGGTGCCTCTCGGCAGGGATGCCTAGAGTCCCGCTCAACGGCGTGAACGGCCGCTGAGGAGAGTTCGGCGAGAGGAGGCACGGCGTGAACGGCCGCGTCGGAGGGTGAGGAGCCCCTCTATGGCGTGAACGGCCACCGAGGGGAGAGTACGACCTATGAGGGGTCGGTAACACCAGCCGCAAAAGGCCGTGTAATTGACCGCAAGCGGTCGGACCTCAGTGTCTCTTTAGCCGTGTACGGGCCCCAGAGCGCACTGAGGGGTAGTGCCGGTTGCTGGTGCTAGCCGCTTTTATATAGCGGCGGTGTGGTCTTCCGCGCACGAGTTGATGATTGTCCGGTTGGCCATCTCGTGGCGAGCGCGTGTATCACTCTCGTGCGCGAGCGGGCCGTACTGCTTTCCGCGCACGAGCAGACGGTCGGACGGCTGGCCATCTCGTGGCGAGCGTGTGTCACTCCCGTGCGCGGGCCCACGGTGTCGGCGCGTGGCAGCGCGGCGGCGCGCGCCGGCGCGCTCGTTGCTGGGTCAGAGTGGCGGTGACCGCCACAGTATTAAAATACAAATATCAAAAAATCAATAGTTTAAGAGATATTTTATACTTTAGTCTCACATATTCTCACATATTTTTCTATAACCGTATCTTAATATTTTTATGCATACAGTAAAAAGACAAATCGATTAATGTAAAGAAAGCTAAAAAAATATGTACTTACATTTTGTCTATTGCATAATTTTTTTTAAAGCAATTATGTATTTTCCTAATCAATTGGTTTGTTTCATATTTATTTTAATTTTATGCATAAAAGTATTAAGGTACAATTATAAAAAAAATAAATAGTTTGTGAAATGTTTCATATTGTATATCAGAATATGTGAAACTAAAATATAAAATATCTCATAAACTATTGGTTTTTCGACATTTGTATTTTAGTATTTTTATATTCAGAATAACAAGAAGCATCATATTATATATTATATATAACAAAAATATATATTTCCATCTAAAAAATGAAATTAATTCTGAAATTTTTAAATGTCTTCATTTATAAAAAAAAATTTGTACTCTATATAATGATCCCCTCGAAATCATACAAATTTTATATATAACAATTTTTTATATAATTTACAAGTTCTTAGAAGTCTACAGAAGTTAGCTGCCTCATTCTATATACAAGACACGGGCATGTTTATTCTAATATGTTTATATACATCTTATTCGATAATTTCACAATGCGACATACTATATGTACGATTGTTGAGAGATGTCAGATAATAACTATTGTTATTCTTGTTCCTCTATCATACATGAATTTCTTGTCTCACATTTTCTTTCAATAGTCATATTCATGTGCAGGATATTTGTAACTACATGGACATTATACATATACAAAGTGTATGCGAGACAAAGACGTCATCAAAACTGGCAGCTTTCCTTGTCAAGCTACCAGTATGTATTACCAGTGAAATATTCCCATATATATAAATCTAATAATCCGCTAAAATATTTTTTCTCTTTGAAGAAGCTATACTGCCTCATGAAACTTTTTTTTATGTATTCCTTATATAATTATGCAGGGCGCGACAGAACCAAATTTTGCATTTTGACTCTCAAAAATTTATAATAAACAAAATAGGCTAATTACACCTGACCCGCGAGGAGCTACACGATCTGCTTATTTAAAATTTTATTTTGATATTTTTTCCAAAAAGTCCTAATAACACAAGGATGTCCTTGAGATGTCCTCATGACGTTCTATTAGATGAGCCGGATATCCTGAGGATTACCTATTATAAACCTAAAACGTAAACAGGACGTCTTGTGGACTAGCAAATGAGCGCCTCATTATGTCTTCGAGATGTCCTCAGGATGGTTTCCACTCAGCCTTAGGCTATCCTGAGGACTTTATTAAGATGACTTTAGGGTAACTTCAGGATAACTTTAGGGACATGAAAACGATTGCGTTCCGATATTGATTGCTAGTACTGAAAATCTATAATATACGTGACACCCCTTATGAAAAATAAGTGGAATAAATAAAAAGATAAAAAAAATGAGAGAAATTGATGAAACATTTTTTATCTCCTACCGCATGTTTTTAAAACCGATCATCTATCCAGACCGATCTCACCGATCCATTAGAGATCCTGTTCGATGTCGCTTAACCTCTGTATTGGGATGAAACCTGCTATTGAAATGAAAAAATAAGTGATTATAGGATTCATTATCATTTTAAAATATGATAAATCTGTTTAATGAATGTTACTATATTGTATAAATAGTCTCAATTTTAATGCACATGTAATTCTTGTAGATAATTTAATTACATATATAAAATCGTGATATTATGTTTAATGAGAATCATTTTCCTTATGAAAATTGTTGTATATATTTTGCTTACTTGTTTATGAATAATTGTATTAAATATGGGAAATATTATTCTTATTTATATATTATAGTTAATTAAGAGTAGGAATATAGCACCAATTCTAACTCAGAAGCGTTGAGGGGGGTGCGGGCGTGCGGGGGGGAACGGAAGGCGCGGAGTAGAGGAGAGAGGGAAGTCAGAGGCGGCAGTCCTTTGAACTAAGCCGCGGGGGGGGGGGGAGATAAGATAGTAGGATTTGGTGAAGGAAATATAAATAAATAGATAAACAAATAGATAAACAACAAGATAAGTATATAGATAAATAAATAGAAAATTGCGACTCGAAGGACATTACGTCACGGGAGGGGGGGTGGGGGGGGGTAGTGAAGAAAGACGAAACGAGGTGAGATAAACAAACAGGATAAGATAGCAAGGCGATATAAACAAAATGGGCGGCGAAGATGATATAAAAAATTGGACGCGTAGACATGACGTCAGAGGGGGGGGGGACGCCGCCGCCGCGCCCGCCGCTGAGTAAAAAAATAAATATCTCTCTCGTATTATCTCTTCCGTTGCGGTTCTCTCTCTCTTATGGCGAATGTTACTTTTTTCTAATTATTTTATGGTGGGGAAGAAAGAAATGAAAGAAATATATGTTTTTTTGCATATTATATGTTTATAATATATGTTTATATTTTTAAACAAATTGAATACATTTTTAAGTGTGAAATTTGTTTTTTTTATTCACATGTTTTTTTCTTATACACTAAAAACTAAAGCTAACAGCTCGCAATCGACGAGTCTATCGAATGTATCGCAATCGCGTATCGCGTTCGGCACTTCCTCGGGATCTGTTACAACAGACGCGATGTTGGAGAATCGCGTATATACTTGGTATCGATCGTATCGACGAATCTGACGAGTCGATCGAACGTCACATCGATACATTCGTCCAGATCAAACATACTGCACAGGGTCGATTCGATCATCGTTACGCGTACGTTCAAAAATTCAAGACGTACGAGTGTAATGTCGTTCATCAGACAAATTCTGACGGTTAACGATCCGACGCTTATAAAATTGTCTTTGTAATCGTTTCGCAGCAATTTATAGATATTCCATCGCTGCTCGTAGAGTCCCTTCCACGTTTCGAGAGACAGTATCAATTCCTGTCTCCGATGATCTCCCAGAGTGATCTCCACGTAGCTCGATGGACCAACGTTGATTCCAATTTCCAGAAATTTGTAACCCGTGGCCGTCAGAGTGTAACGTCTGCTCAGTAAGCGCACCGCGTGACGCTCCATCGAAATACTGTGGAAATTAAATATATAATATTGCACAATATTGGAAAAAAGAGAAAAAAATAAAAAAATGCAGTTGAAACTTACGCGTTACATTCCTTCTTTTGTTTTTCGCCATTGTACGGTGCGCTGCTTCCTTTGGCGGAATACATTGCGTGTTGTTCGAATGATGGAGGAGCGGAGTACCTTTTTTATCGTGCAGATCATTCGATGGAGGAGGACTGATCGCGTAAATTTTTTGACATGGCAAACCGTTAACCCTTTCCCCCCTTTTTTTCTAGGAATTTCATTGTTGCAATCAAACATGTAGCGACATTCCTTTGCAAACATGTTCGCAAAGGAACGCGATGACGTTCAAATTTTATTTTTTAGGAAGAGCTCGCGAAAAGATAGCTCTTCGTAGAAATCGACGTACGTGTCGCGGCGTGTCAAGAGAAGCGTCGATACTCCGACTGCTATAAACAAATTGGGGAGACCTATGATGATGCTCCGACAAGGGACAAAGAAATTGTCGATGATATATAATGGGTCATGGGGTGTGCAGGATCACAGTAGATGGAAGTCTAATGTGTGTGAAAAAAATAGGTGAAAATAGATAATGTGTTAAATATAGAAAATGTGTTTAATATGGATGAGGAAGACTTTGTGAATATAGTGGACGAAGTGTTTGAAAATGAAGAAGAAATAGAGATTGACAATGTTGACAATATTGACATTGATATTGAAGACGAAGAGCACGCATTGTCTGACGATAGCAATTACGTAAGTGATCAAAGTGATGACCTTACGGATTATGCAGAAAAAATTGTTAAAAATTGTTACCCGTTCGGAACTCCTTGCGTTGAATAATAATAAAAAGTATTGTTCAATACAATTTTATTATTCAACGGGTGGTGCACTAACTCTGTGTGCCGAATGCATGGTTCGTCTGGCGGACACTGACATTGGAGTATTGTATGCCGTTAGGAAGCACGAGATAGATATTCTCAATGCGCTAAACAGCCGATTTTGCTCCAATTGCCAACAGTCCGTCTGTATGATAATGCCATGCAACATGTGCCCAATTTGCACAAATTGAAAAAAGACAACATTGTGAACGAGGCATATGCAAGTAGAAGAGTGTGATGTGATATAAAAACAATATGGAAAGGTCATTGGAAAAATTAACAAGTTCTCCGTTATGGGATTCAATCTCTCATCTACCAATGAACATGGCGGTGTATTTTATAAAGAGACATTATACCCCAACTTCCCATTTCCCGATTTCTCGTCCAAGAGTTAAGGGACGCTACAATTCGACTCTCTGCTTCTCCGCTCCTTCTGAGAGAGCGGAAATAATTCTGGAAGCGTGCACATATTATCATTATAGAGGACACGCATACAATATATATATTATTACCTTTCTCGCGGCAAAAAGTAGCAGAGATAATTCCAAGAAGCGAGGATAATCATATATGGTTGTCCTATTCCCATCAATCTCCGAACATGTCAGAAATACAACGCTTTATATACTGGCTTCGAGTTAAAGCAGCTATAGAGAAAAGAAAAAAAGAAAGTAAAAAAATGTAAAATTGTTTTGATGAGACAGCACAACAATTTAAAAGAATCAAGATTTTGCAATATGGAACACCTAGAACGAGTGGAACGCGAGCTGCTGGAGCAGTGCAGCCAAGTCGCTACCTTGGTGGAGTGTTTCGCGTGGTTGCAACGATGTGAAGAGTGCATCGAACAACTCGAGGAACTTAGCCGTGTTAAGCGACCTCGACTCACCGTTGCAAATAGACAATCTGCGGTGGCGAAGATCGCGCGATTCGCGGGTGCAAAAGTATAACTAGAAAGACATTTCGTGCACGTTGGTGATGAGTACGCGAGCACTAGTAGAGACAATGGATCTCGTTTGGCGAGAAATCGATACGGCATTTGAAAGCCGTATATTGACTGGTGCGGTGATCAATGTGGATTATATCGAGCCGCGACAATTTTTAGAAGACGCTGATGGTGTAGTGCTCGAGCGAGTGCGAAACATTGTACAAAGACACGATGTGAAAGTGAACACTGCATTTAACGGCGAGTTTGTGACGGGCGATAAACGCGCGAACAAAAGTATAAACACTAAAAATAGTGAACTCTTTCAAGTGTCAAATTTGGACAAGTGGTACGAGCAGTACGTTATCGAACGTTGGCGTCGCTCGAAGAATTCCAAGAACGCGACAGTGGATGGGCGTTGTCGCGAATTCTAAATTTGACTGTAAACGTGAACAAATATAATCCAATGCACGCAGGATGTTACATCGAATTACCGTGAGAAATTATGTTAAAGCGAGCGGTGATCAATGTACGATCCAAGGACAATGCGTGTTTTGCGTGGTCGGTGATCGCGGCTCTGCATCCAGCTGAAAGGAATACAAATCGGGAATTGTCGTACCCGCATTATACGGTTAAATTTGCAAGACATTATGTTTCCGATGACGTTGAACCAAATTAAGAAGTTCGAACATCTCAACGACATCTCAATCAACGTCTACGGTATCAAGGAAAAGGAAATTCTCCCGGCTGACATCAAGGAAAATGGAGAAGCACGCAAATCTATTGTACGTGCAGGATCCACGCGACGACAACGCGGGGCACTTTGCGTACATCAAAGATCTGTCCCGTCTTGTGAGCTCGCAACTGAATAAATACGGACATAAGAAATACTTTTGCGACCGGTATGTATTTTAACAAATTTTATTATTTCTCTTATAAAATTCTCTTATAAAATTGTTTATTAAAAAATCATATTTTCCGTTTGCAGATGTCTACATTACTTCAGTTCGTCTGAAAGATTGCAGTCACAACGGACTGCGAAAAGATGAACGATTGCGCTATTCGACTGCCGAGCGAGGACGACAAGTGGCTCGAATTCAAGAACCACACAAATAAGGAACGACTTCTATTCATCGTTTACGCGGACTTGGAGTGCGTACTACGGCGAACGGAACCGACAGAGAGGGAAGACGCATCGTACACCTACCAGCAGCACGAGGTATTTAGCATTAGATACTACGTGCGATGCTCGTACGACGACGCGTTATCAGTATATCGATTTCGTCGCGACGAAAACTGCGTTGCGTGGTTCGTTCGGCAACTCGAAGATTTGGCGCATCAAGTAAAAATTCTGTTATCCGCGAAAATTCCCATGGAAACGTTGTCGAGAGAGCAGTGGGAGGCATATCGTAGCGCGACGTGTTGTCACATTTGCGAGAAATCATTTGCGTCGGACGACACGCGGGTACGCGATCATTGCCATCTTACCGGTCGTTACCGTGGTCCCGCGCACTCAAATTGTAATCTAAATTATAAAGATTCACATATTGCATTCCCATAGTATTTCACAACTTATCCGGTTATGACGCGCACTTTATCATCACGGAAATAGCTACGGCGTTCGAAGGCAGGATCGACGTGCTGCCGATAACAAAAGAAAAATATATTTCGTTTACAAAACACGTTAAAGATACCACCGAGAGATCAGATTCACGAAATTGCGTACGCTTGCGGTTCATAGATTCGTACAAGTTTTTAAGTATACTCGAGATCGACCTCGAGAATATAACCCGTAGACGAATCCGGATCGCGCTTGCATCAAAGTTCTCAATGTCTTCCATCCATCGAAATTCGGCATAGGGCAGCAGTTGACACATCGCCCATCCGTACAGATTATTTACGTCAAAGTACATAAGGTATGATGACGGTTTCGACGGGTCGTACGAACGCATGTACTTGTTATTGGCCTGCGCGTATCTGCCGGAACATTGACCAGCCTTGATAAATTGGAATCTTTTCTAACGAAAGAAAAATTAAAAATTTTACGTTCCGAATTTTCCACGATCTCAAACGAAAATTTTGATTTGTTGACGCGCAAAGGTGTCTTTCCGTACGAATACGTGGATCGCGCGGACAAGCTGCAGGACACGCACCTACCACCGCGCGAATCGTTCTATAGCTCGTTGATCGATGACACGGTGTCGAACGATTACGCGCACGCCGCGAACGTCTGGCAGCGATTGTCCATCCGAACGCTCGGCGAATACAGCGATCTATATCTCAAGACCGATGTCTTGTTATTGGCCGACGTTTTCGAAAATTTCCGCGAAAGTTGCGTCACGAGTTATGGACTCGATCCCGCGCATTACTACACATTGCCAGGTTTCACATGGGACGCCATGTTGAAACATACGCGCGTACAATTTGAGTTGCTCACCGACATCGATATGGTTATGTTTATCGAACGCGGTATACGCGGCGGTCTCAGTCAATGTTCCGGCAGATACGCGCAGGCCAATAACAAGTACATGCGTTCGTACGACCCGTCGAAACCGTCATCATACCTTATGTACTTTGACGTAAATAATCTGTACGGATGGGCGATGTGTCAACTGCTGCCCTATGCCGAATTTCGATGGATGGAAGACATTGAGAACTTTGATGCAAGCGCGATCGCTCCGGATTCGTCTACGGGTTATATTTTCTCGAGGTCGATCTCTATCCGCATCATTTGCACGATCGACACACTGACCTACCTTTCTGTCCGACGCGTGATAAACCACCCGGCACGCGGCAGGATAAACTTCTCGCGACGTTATACGATAAGAAGCGGTACGTCATCCATTATCGCAACCTGCAGCAATGTACGCGCCATAGTCTTCGTATCACAAAGATATATCGCGTACTAGAATTTTCTCAATCCACCTGGCTCCGCGATTACATCGAACTCAATACACACTTTAGAACGTACGCGAAAAATGATTTTGAGAAAAATTTGTACAAATTAATGAACAACGCGATATTCGGTAAAACAATGGAAAATGTGCGCAATTACGTCGACGTTAAACTTTTGACCAAATGGGACGGACGGTATGGCGCGGAGGCAATGATCGCGAAACCAAATTTCCACAGCCGCAGTGTCTTTGCGGAAAACTTAATTGCCGTCGAATTGCGTAAACTCGAGGTAAAATTCAACAAGCCGATTTACGTGGATATGTGTATACTCGACATATCGAAAATCTGCTTGTACGAATTTCACCACGAATTAATGTCACCGCTGTATCGCGAGAAATCATGTACACCGACACGGACAGTCTCGTATACCACAGTGTATACCACAGTCGAGTGCGATGATGTGTACGAGACGATGAAACGCGATATCGCTAGATTCGATACGAGCGATTATCCACCAGACAACGCGTACGGGATGCCTCTCGCGAATAAAAAAGTACCCGGTCTAATGAAGGATGAGAATAACGGTGCGATAATGACGGAATTCGTCGGACTCAGAGCGAAGATGTACGCGGTGAGGGTGGACGGCAGAAAAGACATTAAAAAGGTGAAAGGTGTAAAGAATAACGTCGTAACGCGAACAATAACGTTCGACGATTATACGCGGTGCTTGAATGAAGAGATCGAAATGATTCGTCGCCAGTCGTGTATAAGATCCAAGCTACACCAAGTATACACGGTGTCCGAGTCGAAAATCGATCTGAGTCCGTACGACGACAAACGATACATCGTATCGGATTCGACGGAGACGTTACCGTGGGGACATTGGCGGATTCCATTGTAATATATATATTGTAATATATACATGTTTATACAATGTACATATATTTTTATATTTTTTATATAGTTTATATGTATGCATATATGCACGTATGTATGTACGTACCTATGTATCATATCTATGTATGTATGTATTCTTGTAATTTTATACGATACTGTTTTATACGATACTGTTTTATATGTAGTATAGATGTATGTATTTTTTGAAGTTTTTATATAGTAGTTTTTAAAATAAAATTTAGTTGTTCAAATTTATTTTATATATAATTTATAATAGCAACCAAGATCTTGCTTGCTGAGGAATTAGCTTTAATTCTCTCTTCGATTTATTTAATGTATATTCGGCTTAATACATATATTGTTTATAATACATGCAGTTTTACATGTGTTCTCGTAAGTTGCATACATGTATAGTTTAAAAAATGTAATGGAAGAAAAAAATAATAAAAACTCTTTGTATACATGTATACAGTGTATATTAATTTTTTTAATACATTATAAAAATAAGAAAAATGAATTAAATCACACTGCTTTTGTTTATCCATGAATTATGCGATCTATCGAATCCCAGCCACTTGACGTAAACCTTGTCTCCCTTTCTGCGTAGTACTTTCTCCACGAGATACACGTCCGGATGAGTCGCGCGATGCAATTCGTGCTCGTAGAACGCGCCCGCGACCGATTTTCCGCGATAGTCCTCGAGCAGATAAGTTACGGGATTAGTACACTGCACTTTAACAATCTTAAACACCTCGGTGGTCCAATTTGGCGTGTAACCTTTTTCGAAAATTGTCTTGTACTTGCTCACGCGTACCGATTCGCCTACTTTGAATTTTGCTGGATCTGCAATCTTTATCGCGCTGTATATCGTATCCAAGATCTTTTGGCGATCGCGGGAGTTACGTCAACGGGTCGCATGCCGATTTTGCGATGCTTGCGCGCGTTGTAATTTGACACGAGACGCGGTAGCGCGTCGACCCAGTTGTAAGTGCCGTTGAGCGTAAACATCTTCCACATGTCGTTCTTAAGCGTGCGATTGGATCGCTCGACGATCGATGCCTTCAACACCGTATATGTGGAATAATGATTAACGTTGTGTTTTTCCAAGAGTTTTTGCACATCGGCATTGTAAAATTCCTTTCCCATATCCGTTTGCAAGTTTCTCGGGCATCTTCCGCTCTCTCGAATTATCTTAGCGATAGCGTTAGCCATCTCACTTCCGACCTTGCTCTTGAGCGGTACGGCCCAGGCGTACTTGCTTAACACATCGATGACGGTGAGTATGTAGTGATGTAGTGAGGTAGTGATGACCTCTGTTGAAACTCGAGTACGGATGCATCTCGACGATGTCAGCCTGCCACAGATCGTCGTATCCCCGAATTATGACACGTCTTCGCGGAAAATTTCTCCTCGCCGGAGCGTGCAATTCCTCAACGAGTCGTCGCCTCTCGGAGCTAACATTTTTTCCACGTCCATCGGATCGCATGTTTCAACGATGTTTAATAGTAAATAAGATACAATTTAAAATTGTTTTTTTCACTGACGTTAATCGACTGGCGTTTCATTGATACGCGATTAATTTATAATAATGCCGGCTTCGCGAAGTTCCTCGATGATCGACAGCATCTCGTTGTCGTGAGCGTTGTTACCAGCTCGGTGCGAAGCGTCGAGCAATCGGAGTTGATCCACCAGTTCGTTGGGATCGTCCCAATGCACGTAATCGATCTTGTTGTCGTTTAACTTCATGGCGGTTGGTATATTGCTCACACCTGCACCCTTTTTACGCCCGCTACTTCCATACGTAGATACGAGCGGAGCGATGATGTTAATATACTTGGATCCCTTATTGCCCTTGATGGGATTATGGGCGCTGTGACCACGTCTATGAGCATTTGTTGTTAACAATATATTTTTATACGTTTGTTTGTCATCCTCGGTAAAAACCGCGTCATCGGGAAGTCTCTTGAAGATCAATTCGTACAATCCTGGTGTACCATTGTATCTCACATTGTCTATGATTATGGAGTCATTTTTGTCAACGTCAAATTTCTTGTCACCAAGCATCGCACCACTGTTTTTATCGAAATAAACATCGTATACGCGATCAAATGTATTGTTTTTTCCATTATCATCGAGGAGAGGGCTTACGTACTTTTGCCCTAATGGTCCCAGCTGATTATGCAACGCTTCTCGACCTTGTTGCGTTTGCAGACTCTGTTTGATGGTTGTTTCGAATGACGGTTCACTGGCGTCTTTTGTTTCGAAAACATCTTCCTTTTGCAGGAACAGCGGTGGTTCTTTTGGTGGGTCTTTCGATGGTTGTATCGGTGTAGACTCGAACACGAGTGAATCTGACGCGGCTTTCAATTCTTTCGTTGTACGTCGTTTTTTAGACTGCGGCGTTAATTTCAACCATCCAACATCCGTCCAATATGAATCCTTGTCAGTAGTAGTAGTAATATCGTTATCGTTGTCGTCATCGCTGTCTTCACGTTTTTGTTTTTTCTTAATACCGAGATCCTTTGCTTCTCTTTCAATCGATTGAGATTCCTCGGTTTTTGCAACAATCTGTTTTAGAGGTTCGACAATGGGCTTGAAGCGTTTCTCCAACGCTGTATCTTCAGCTATTTTACCAATTTTTAAAGCGCGATATTTTTTGCGAATCGAATCGCTCGTTTTCGCAATCTGTTTCGCTATTTTTCGCGATCTTTGATGTTATCCATGTTGCCTGCTCCACGTATCGACATCGATTAACCACGTTACGATACCGCGAACGTATTAAATTCCTTTCTGTATCGCCCATTGATAAGCGGACTGTCCTTATCTATCACTAGAAATCCATACTCGTGCTGCCAACAATCGCGGCATAACGCACAGAATTCATCGTATGACATGTCGGTATTCACGTGATCGTTGTAAACATGTTTCAAGTTGGTACCATCCTGTTTGAACAGAATCAGCAGGTTCGCATTGTCGCGTACCAGATGTTTAGGTATCCTCGCGTACGTCTGACAGAGATAGAAGCAATCGACGTTCGAGTGGCGGCCCATCGAAAAGTATTCTCTCACAGCGTCTTGCTTATCGCACGCAACGTCGTCGAAGACGAAGATCGAATTGGGATGTGCCTCGCTCGGTAGAATGACTGTTGTTGGAGAACGTAAAGTAGCCGATTTCTTCGATGTTAGTAAATTTTCCAAGTATCGATATTTCGGTTGTTGCAGCGATTTCGAGTATACGTACACGTTCTCGAAACGTACACCGTGCGGACTCTCGAGCAAGCTTATGAGAACGTTGGTTTTACCGCAAATGATGGCGCGTACAGTAACATTTCACCGTGCTTGCGCTCCGTCGCGATGTCTCCCATCATTTGCGCTCTCTCGTCACAGTTCGCGACGCGTATCGTCAGCGGCTGCCGTATAAATTTCATGTTCGCACTGCGTTATCTAGGCTTCGATCGAACGCCTATTTATAGGCGCGCGAAACCACGAATCGCTCAGTAGCAAAAATGTATCTCGCGCTGTCGCATCCCTCCGATATTCGGGATTTGAGCGCTGAGCAGTTGCAATATATACCGAAGGTCGTATTGTTACGCGTGTGCAGTAATTATATCGATCACGTGTGGGACAAGCTTCCGGAGTATATAAAGACGGATTTGGAGGTTCAAACCTATCGTCGCTGCGTCGAGCATTATAATCAATCGTGGGATCGAGATCATATAGACGGTCCTGCACCAAAGATAAAGGATTGTGGCCTATGCCAGCAGCAGCGTCAAACGAAGGCTACATTGGAGGTCTGCTCAATCGAGCAATAAATGCGCTTCTTTTCGAACTAAATATCCCCGGCTATCAGTTTTGCGGTCCGGATACTCGGCTGAAAAAGCGATTAGCCAGAGGTGAAACCGGCATAAATCCACTGGACGCGGCGTGCCGTGAACACGACATTGCGTATTCTCAGAGCAACGATCTCACCGACAGACCGCGGTGGACAAGGTACTCGCCGATAAAGCCTTAGGACGCGTCATCGCGAGAGATTCGGCTCTGGGCGAGAAAGCTGCAGCTGCAGCCGTTTGGACAGGGATGAAAGCCAAGACCAAGATCGGCATGGGTATGAAGGTGAAGAAAAAAGCCGGCAAAAAAAAGAAACGAATACTTCCAACGGCGAAACGAGGTGGTGTGTTACCGATTTTGCCAATTTTGGGCGCTCTCGGGTCTTTAATCGGCGGAGCGGCCAGCGTGGCGAAAGCGGTAAACGACAGGAAAGTCGCGCAACGTCAACTTGAGGAACTGCAACGTCGCGCGATGGAAACGCGCGGACAGAGACTGTATCTCGCTCCGTACAAACGCGGACGAGGAGTAACAGCGAAAAAAGAAAAAAAACGCCAAAGAGACGATAAAAATACCTACGGGTGTAACCGCCAAAGAGACGATAAAAATACCTACGGGTGTAACCACCAACGTACAATTGAACCAGCTGGCGAAGCGTATGCGCGTACCGTACTTTAGAGGCGTTTTTATGCGTGACGCATTACCGATTAGCGGCGCGCGTCGAAAAGAGAGCGGTATTGTAAATCTGGACGACACGACGGGTCCCGGTACTCATTGGGTAGCGTACGCAAAGAGAAACAATCGCGTTGTGTACTTTGACAGTTTCGGTAATCTTCGACCGCCCAAGGAACTGATACGATATTTCGGAGACGATGCTACGATAGAATACAATCGAACGTCCTATCAGACGTACGATCAGAGCGTCTGCGGACAGCTGTGCTTGTGGTTTCTTCTCCAAAACGGTCGACGCGCGTAAATTTATAAAGTCCGACAAAATGTCGCGGCGTCTCAATATTCGTCGAACGCTTTTTCAACATGTCGCTGACGCTTACGCTAAGTGGGAAGAGCAGCGTTCTCGCGACAAATTACTCTCCAGCCATAGATTTGAGCAACGATGACGAGCTTGGTCTAACAATTTTGGAGACTTATCACACGATACCGAATGTAAACGCTTCGAACAATACAATATTTTATTTTGGCAAAGACGATGCAGAAATTATGATTCCTGAGGGGTAGTATGAACTGCATGCCATAAATGAATTTTTGAAACGTGAGATTTTACGAAAACGTCCGCGATGCGACGCGCCCGAGGGTAACGCTGGTGATACCGCGCGCGGCGATGACGAGATTGGAGAATACCCGATAGTGCTCCGCGCAAATTACAACACGATGAGGTGTGAGATTAAATGCGCCTACAGAATAAACTTTAACAAGTCTCATAACATTGGATCGCTGCTGGGTTTCTCGAGGCGTATACTGCAACCGCGAAGATGGCACGAATCGGATGTGTCGATCAACATAATGAACGTAAACATTATCCGTGTAGAGTGACCGCGGGCGCATACAGCAACGACAAAAGTGTGCACACGATACACGAATTTTCGCTGAGCGTGCCGCCAGGATATAAAATATCGGAAAGGCCGATGCAGATCAGTTACCTGCCAGTCATCGTACGGAGCATTACGGAGCTAACGATACGCATTGTTGACCAGAACGGACGATTGCTCGATTTCAGAGGAGAAGAGATCACCGTCAGATTGCACGTACGACGGCGACAGCGATAAGCGACGCGAGCGTGATTTGAGATGCTCGTGTAGAACGAAGCGAAGCATACGCAGAGAGATAACGCATCTTTTACAAAGAAAACATCGATCGACAATATTCGCTCATCCGGCTGCGTCAAGAAGAGGAAGAAACTTAACGCATCGAACGTTAAATTTTTACAAGCTTTAGGATTCGCGGTGCGCAACTTGTGAAATGACTGATATCCTAAACATCGAAGACGAGCCAATCTTTGACGATCGCATTGTCAAGATTGAGACTCATGTGTACAACCCGTTCGCCAATACGACGTTCGGGTACAGCGATGAGATAAGAATACCTATACAGCAACAGGATCTGTACACATTGCCGTACGAAAGCTTTCTATATATCGAGGGAAAACTAACGAAGAACAGAGTTGTCGAGGGATCTGATGTGGTGTTGGGAAATAATTTTGTCGCGTTCCTGTTCGATGAGATTCGATACAAGTTTGATGGTGTGGAGATTGATCGTAACAGAAACGTGGGCGTTTCCAGCACGTTCAAACATTACGTAACGACATCATCCGACAGAAGCGTGATTCTGAGGAATGCCGGCTGGGATGTGCATACTAGCGCGGATGGATATTTTAACTTTTGCGTACCTCTCTACGCACTGTTGAGATTTTGCGAGGATTACAGACGCGTGATAATCAACGCTCGTCACGAGTTGATCTTGATACGATCTCATAACGACAATAATTGCCTGATGGGAAATTTGGCGTTGGATCCCGTGATCGACTTATTCAAGATACAATGGCGAATGCCGCACGTGTTATTGAGCGAGATAAAAAAATTATCGATGCTGCGCACTTTGGAGAGCGGACGATACTTGAGCATGGCTTTTCGCTCGTGGGATCTGTACGAGTTTCTGCTGTTACAGCGTACAACCAAGCATTCGTGGGCCATCAAGACCGCTACTCAGCTCGAGAAACCGCGATACGTCATCTTTGCTTTGCAAACAGGTCGCAAAAATGTCATGACTGAGGACACGAGCCGATTCGACGACTTAATCAACGTGAAACTCTATCTGAACTCGGAATGTTATCCGTACGACAATATGAATCTTGATTTCGACAAAAACAGATGGTCCGTGTTGTATGAAACGTACGCGCGTTTTTGCAAGGGTTACTACGGATACAAGTATCTCGAGCCGAGTCTCACCGTCACGTCTTTTCTACATAACGGTCCATTCGTAATCATCGATTGTTCTCGACAAAACGAATCGATCAAGAGCGCAACCGTGGACGTGAGATTGGAATTTGAGACTAAGGAGAACGTACCGATGAATACCACCGCGTACTGTCTCATTATACACAATCGCGTGGTTCAGTACAACCCATTGACCAATGTTGTACGCAAGATCACCTAAGAACATCGCTGGCACATGAGAGAGAGACAATAAAATCTACGATACATCGAAATCGACCGCAGTCTCGAAAAATTGCTTGTCATGGTCGTGCCAACGTTCGTAGACCTGCAAGGTTTACTCGTTGGAGGACAGTTTGTTGTAAAGGAGTTTGCCACTCTCAGAAAACCGTTCTCTCTCACTATATTTTTGCAAGCCCTATACGATGGTATTTCCTCGCAAGTGCCGACAAGTTTCGCGCACGCTGGATGATATGTCATAGACTGCGATGGGACGACGGAACGATTCCATACAGCAAAGCTAAGAGTTTGATTACAAAGGCTGTGCATGGAACGGAAAAAGACGATGACGACGACGACGACGATGATAGCAATGCTATCGTATATGTTAAGGGACACGAAAAACGACAATGGCTGTGGAATTTGCTTCTGGATGATGAGCGCGTGTACATCAAGATTCTGGATGCTGATTACGAAGACATAGATTCTCTAAACAATCTGGACGCTGATAATACTATGCGATGCGGATATCACTATACTAATTGCGCATTACAAAATGTATTCAAATTATTTAATTGGTGGTCAGATAACCATGAATAAAATAAATATGATATACGAATTATGTTTTTTTTATTCTTTTTCTCCGCCATCCAAAACACAAATTGCTAAAACATATTTTTATACTCTTCTATAAAAAAATCTTCTTTTTACAACACATATAAACACAGTAATTCAAAAAAATCAAAAATCATTACGGATACGAAAAGAGTCTGGAGGAAGCGAGAGAACCGCAACG